>NC_045977.1:43310831-43610831 GCF_010909765.2 Amblyraja radiata
CGCTGAGTTACTCCAGCACTCTGTGAAACGTCACCTATCCATGTTCTCCACAGATGCTGCCTGACCCGCTGAGTTACTCCAGCACTCTGTGAAACGTCACCTATCCATGTTCTCCACAGATGCTGCCTGACCCGCTGAGTTACTCCAGCACTCTGTGAAACGTCACCTATCCATGTTCTCCACAGATGCTGCCTGACCCGCTGAGTTACTCCAGCACTCTGTGAAACGTCACCTATCCATGTTCTCCACAGATGCTGCCTGACCCGCTGAGTTACTCCAGCACTCTGTGAAACGTCACCTATCCATGTTCTCCACAGATGCTGCCTGACCCGCTGAGTTACTCCAGCACTCTGTGAAACGTCACCTATCCATGTTCTCCACAGATGCTGCCTGACCCGCTGAGTTACTCCAGCACTCTGTGAAACGTCACCTATCCATGTTCTCCACAGATGCTGCCTGACCCGCTGAGTTACTCCAGCACTCTGTGAAACGTCACCTATCCATGTTCTCCACAGATGCTGCCTGACCCGCTGAGTTACTCCAGCACTCTGTGACACGTCACCTATCCATGTTCTCCACAGATGCTGCCTGACCCGCTGAGTTACTCCAGCACTCTGTGAAACGTCACCTATCCATGTTCTCCACAGATGCTGCCTGACCCGCTGAGTTACTCCAGCACTCTGTGAAACGTCACCTATCCATGTTCTCCACAGATGCTGCCTGACCCGCTGAGTTACTCCAGCACTCTGTGAAACGTCACCTATCCATGTTCTCCACAGATGCTGCCTGACCCGCTGAGTTACTCCAGCACTCTGTGAAACGTCACCTATCCATGTTCTCCACAGATGCTGCCTGACCCGCTGAGTTACTCCAGCACTCTGTGAAACGTCACCTATCCATGTTCTCCACAGATGCTGCCTGACCCGCTGAGTTACTCCAGCACTCTGTGAAACGTCACCTATCCATGTTCTCCACAGATGCTGCCTGACCCGCTGAGTTACTCCAGCACTCTGTGAAACGTCACCTATCCATGTTCTCCACAGATGCTGCCTGACCCGCTGAGTTACTCCAGCACTCTGTGAAACGTCACCTATCCATGTTCTCCACAGATGCTGCCTGACCCGCTGAGTTACTCCAGCACTCTGTGAAACGTCACCTATCCATGTTCTCCACAGATGCTGCCTGACCCGCTGGTTACTCCAGCACTCTGTGAAACGTCACCTATCCATGTTCTCCACAGATGCTGCCTGACCCGCTGAGTTACTCCAGCACACTGTGAAACGTCACCTATCCATGTTCCACACAGATGCTGCCTGACCCGCTGAGTTACTCCAGCACTCATGTGAAACGTCACCTATCCATGTTTCCACAGATGCTGCCTGACCCGCTGAGTTACTCCAGCACTCTGTGAAACGTCACCTATCCATGGTCTCCACAGATGCTGCCTGACCCGCTGAGTTACTCCAGCACTCTGTGAAACGTCACCTATCCATGTTCTCCACAGATGCTGCCTGACCCGCTGAGTTACTCCAGCACTCTGTGAAACGTCACCTATCCAGTGGTCTCCACAGATGCTGCCTGACCCGCTGAGTTACTCCAGCACTCTGTGACACGTCACCTATCCAGTGTTCTCCACAGATGCTGCCTGACCCGCTGAGTTACTCCAGCACTCTGTGAAACGTCACCTATCCATGGTCTCCACAGATGCTGCCTGACCCGCTGAGTTACTCCAGCACTCTGTGAAACGTCACCTATCCATGTTCTCCACAGATGCTGCCTGACCCGCTGAGTTACTCCAGCACTCTGTGAAACGTCACCTATCCATGTTCTCCACAGATGCTGCCTGACCCGCTGAGTTACTCCAGCACTCTGTGAAACGTCACCTATCCATGTTCTCCACAGATGCTGCCTGACCCGCTGAGTTACTCCAGCACTCTGTGAAACGTCACCTATCCATGTTCTCCACAGATGCTGCCTGACCCGCTGAGTTACTCCAGCACTCTGTGAAACGTCACCTATCCATGTTCTCCACAGATGCTGCCTGACCCGCTGAGTTACTCCAGCACTCTGTGAAACGTCACCTATCCATGTTCTCCACAGATGCTGCCTGACCCGCTGAGTTACTCCAGCACTCTGTGAAACGTCACCTATCCAGGTTCTCCACAGATGCTGCCTGACCCGCTGAGTTACTCCAGCACTCTGTGAAACGTCACCTATCCATGTTCTCCACAGATGCTGCCTGACCCGCTGAGTTACTCCAGCACTCTGTGAAACGTCACCTATCCATGTTCTCCACAGATGCTGCCTGACCCGCTGAGTTACTCCAGCACTCTGTGAAACGTCACCTATCCATGTTCTCCACAGATGCTGCCTGACCCGCTGAGTTACTCCAGCACTCTGTGAAACGTCACCTATCCATGTTCTCCACAGATGCTGCCTGACCCGCTGAGTTACTCCAGCACTCTGTGAAACGTCACCTATCCATGTTCTCCACAGATGCTGCCTGACCCGCTGAGTTACTCCAGCACTCTGTGAAACGTCACCTATCCATGTTCTCCACAGATGCTGCCTGACCCGCTGAGTTACTCCAGCACTCTGTGAAACGTCACCTATCCATGGTCTCCACAGATGCTGCCTGACCCGCTGAGTTACTCCAGCACTGTGTGAAACGTCACCTATCCATGTTCTCCACAGATGCTGCCTGACCCGCTGAGTTACTCCAGCACTCTGTGAAACGTCACCTATCCATGGTCTCCACAGATGCTGCCTGACCCGCTGAGTTATTCCAGCACTCTGTGAAACGTCACCTATCCATGTTCTCCACAGATGCTGCCTGACCCGCTGAGTTACTCCAGCACTCTGTGAAACGTCACCTATCCATGTTCTCCACAGATGCTGCCTGACCCACTGAGTTACTCCAGCACTCTGTGAAACGTCACCTATCCATGTTCTCCACAGATGCTGCCTGACCCGCTGAGTTACTCCAGCACTCTGTGAAACGTCACCTATCCATGTTCTCCACAGATGCTGCCTGACCCGCTGAGTTACTCCAGCACTCTGTGAAACGTCACCTATCCATGTTCTCCACAGATGCTGCCTGACCCGCTGAGTTACTCCAGCACTCTGTGAAACGTCACCTATCCATGTTCTCCACAGATGCTGCCTGACCCGCTGAGTTACTCCAGCACTCTGTGAAACGTCACCTATCCATGTTCTCCACAGATGCTGCCTGACCCGCTGAGTTACTCCAGCACTCTGTGAAACGTCACCTATCCATGTTCTCCACAGATGCTGCCTGACCCGCTGAGTTACTCCAGCACTCTGTGAAACGTCACCTATCCATGTTCTCCACAGATGCTGCCTGACCCGCTGAGTTACTCCAGCACTCTGTGAAACGTCACCTATCCATGTTCTCCACAGATGCTGCCTGACCCGCTGAGTTACTCCAGCACTCTGTGAAACGTCACCTATCCATGTTCTCCACAGATGCTGCCTGACCCGCTGAGTTACTCCAGCACTCTGTGAAACGTCACCTATCCATGTTCTCCACAGATGCTGCCTGACCCGCTGAGTTACTCCAGCACTCTGTGAAACGTCACCTATCCATGTTCTCCACAGATGCTGCCTGACCCTCTGAGTTACTCCAGCACTCTGTGAAACGTCACCTATCCATGTTCTCCACAGATGCTGCCTGACCCGCTGAGTTACTCCAGCACTCTGTGAAACGTCACCTATCCATGTTCTCCACAGATGCTGCCTGACCCGCTGAGTTACTCCAGCACTCTGTGAAACGTCACCTATCCATGTTCTCCACAGATGCTGCCTGACCCGCTGAGTTACTCCAGCACTCTGTGAAACGTCACCTATCCATGTTCCCACAGATGCTGCCTGACCCGCTGAGTTACTCCAGCACTCTGTGAAACGTCACCTATCCATGTTCTCCACAGATGCTGCCTGACCCGCTGAGTTACTCCAGCACTCTGTGAAACGTCACCTATCCATGTTCTCCACAGATGCTGCCTGACCCGCTGAGTTACTCCAGCACTCTGTGAAACGTCACCTATCCATGTTCTCCACAGATGCTGCCTGACCCGCTGAGTTACTCCAGCACTCTGTGAAAAGTCACCTATCCATGTTCTCCACAGATGCTGCCTGACCCGCTGAGTTACTCCAGCACTCTGTGAAACGTCACCTATCCATGTTCTCCACAGATGCTGCCTGACCCGCTGAGTTACTCCAGCACTCTGTGAAACGTCACCTATCCATGTTCTCCACAGATGCTGCCTGACCCGCTGAGTTACTCCAGCACTCTGTGAAACGTCACCTATCCATGTTCTCCACAGATGCTGCCTGACCCGCTGAGTTACTCCAGCACTCTGTGAAACGTCACCTATCCATGTTCTCCACAGATGCTGCCTGACCCGCTGAGTTACTCCAGCACTCTGTGAAACGTCACCTATCCATGTTCTCCACAGATGCTGCCTGACCCGCTGAGTTACTCCAGCACTCTGTGAAACGTCACCTATCCATGTTCTCCACAGATGCTGCCTGACCCGCTGAGTTACTCCAGCACTCTGTGAAACGTCACCTATCCATGTTCTCCACAGATGCTGCCTGACCCGCTGAGTTACTCCAGCACTCTGTGAAACGTCACCTATCCATGTTCTCCACAGATGCTGCCTGACCCGCTGAGTTACTCCAGCACTCTGTGAAACGTCACCTATCCATGTTCTCCACAGATGCTGCCTGACCCGCTGAGTTACTCCAGCACTCTGTGAAACGTCACCTATCCATGGTCTCCACAGATGCTGCCTGACCCGCTGAGTTACTCCAGCACTGTGTGAAACGTCACCTATCCATGGTCTCCACAGATGCTGCCTGACCCGCTGAGTTACTCCAGCACTCTGTGAAACGTCACCTATCCATGTTCTCCACAGATGCTGCCTGACCCGCTGAGTTACTCCAGCACTCTGTGAAACGTCACCTATCCATGTTCTCCACAGATGCTGCCTGACCCGCTGAGTTACTCCAGCACTCTGTGAAACGTCACCTATCCATGGTCTCCACAGATGCTGCCTGACCCGCTGAGTTACTCCAGCACTCTGTGAAACGTCACCTATCCATGTTCTCCACAGATGCTGCCTGACCCGCTGAGTTACTCCAGCACTCTGTGAAACGTCACCTATCCATGTTCTCCACAGATGCTGCCTGACCCGCTGTTACTCCAGCACTCTGTGAAACGTCACCTATCCATGTTCTCCACAGATGCTGCCTGACCCGCTGAGTTACTCCAGCACTCTGTGAAACGTCACCTATCCATGTTCTCCACAGATGCTGCCTGACCCGCTGAGTTACTCCAGCACTCAGTGAAACGTCACCTATCCATGTTTTCCACAGATGCTGCCTGACCCGCTGAGTTACTCCAGCACTCTGTGAAACGTCACCTATCCATGGTCTCCACAGATGCTGCCTGACCCGCTGAGTTACTCCAGCACTCTGTGAAACGTCACCTATCCATGGTCTCCACAGATGCTGCCTGACCCGCTGAGTTACTCCAGCACTCTGTGAAACGTCACCTATCCGTGGTCTCCACAGATGCTGCCTGACCCGCTGAGTTACTCCAGCACTCTGTGACACGTCACCTATCCATGTTCTCCACAGATGCTGCCTGACCCGCTGAGTTACTCCAGCACTCTGTGAAACGTCACCTATCCATGGTCTCCACAGATGCTGCCTGACCCGCTGAGTTACTCCAGCACTCTGTGAAACGTCACCTATCCATGTTCTCCACAGATGCTGCCTGACCCGCTGAGTTACTCCAGCACTCTGTGAAACGTCACCTATCCATGTTCTCCACAGATGCTGCCTGACCCGCTGAGTTACTCCAGCACTCTGTGAAACGTCACCTATCCATGGTCTCCACAGATGCTGCCTGACCCGCTGAGTTACTCCAGCACTCTGTGAAACGTCACCTATCCAAGGTCTCCACAGATGCTGCCTGACCCGCTGAGTTATTCCAGCACTCTGTGAAACGTCACCTATCCATGTTCTCCACAGATGCTGCCTGACCCGCTGAGTTACTCCAGCACTCTGTGAAACGTCACCTATCCATGGTCTCCACAGATGCTGCCTGACCCGCTGAGTTACTCCAGCACTCTGTGAAACGTCACCTATCAAGGTCTCCACAGATGCTGCCTGACCCGCTGAGTTACTCCAGCACTCTGTGAAACGTCACCTATCCATGTTCTCCACAGATGCTGCCTGACCCGCTGAGTTACTCCAGCACTCTGTGAAACGTCACCTATCCATGTTCTCCACAGATGCTGCCTGACCCGCTGAGTTACTCCAGCACTCTGTGAAACGTCACCTATCCATGTTCTCCACAGATGCTGCCTGACCCGCTGAGTTACTCCAGCACTCTGTGACACGTCACCTATCCATGTTCTCCACAGATGCTACCTGACCCGCTGAGTTACTCCAGCACTCTGTGAAACGTCACCTATCCATGTTCTCCACAGATGCTGCCTGACCCGCTGAGTTACTCCAGCACTCTGTGAAACGTCACCTATCCATGTTCTCCACAGATGCTGCCTGACCCGCTGAGTTACTCCAGCACTCTGTGAAACCGTCACCTATCCATGGTCTCCACAGATGCTGCCTGACCCGCTGAGTTACTCCAGCACTCTGTGAAACGTCACCTATCCATGTTCTCCACAGATGCTGCCTGACCCGCTGAGTTACTCCAGCACTCTGTGAAACGTCACCTATCCATGTTCTCCACAGATGCTGCCTGACCCGCTGAGTTACTCCAGCACTCTGTGAAACGTCACCTATCCATGTTCTCCACAGATGCTGCCTGACCCGCTGAGTTACTCCAGCACTCTGTGAAACGTCACCTATCCATGTTCTCCACAGATGCTGCCTGACCCGCTGAGTTACTCCAGCACTCTGTGAAACGTCACCTATCCATGTTCTCCACAGATGCTGCCTGACCCGCTGAGTTACTCCAGCACTCTGTGAAACGTCACCTATCCATGTTCTCCACAGATGCTGCCTGACCCGCTGAGTTACTCCAGCACTCTGTGAAACGTCACCTATCCATGTTCCCACAGATGCTGCCTGACCCGCTGAGTTACTCCAGCACTCTGTGAAACGTCACCTATCCATGGTCTCCACAGATGCTGCCTGACCCGCTGAGTTACTCCAGCACTCTGTGAAACGTCACCTCTCCATGTTCTCCACAGATGCTGCCTGACCCGCTGAGTTACTCCAGCACTCTGTGAAACGTCACCTATCCATGTTCTCCACAGATGCTGCCTGACCCGCTGAGTTACTCCAGCACTCTGTGAAACGTCACCTATCCATGTTCTCCACAGATGCTGCCTGACCCGCTGAGTTACTCCAGCACTCTGTGAAACGTCACCTATCCATGTTCTCCACAGATGCTGCCTGACCCGCTGAGTTACTCCAGCACTCTGTGACACGTCACCTATCCATGTTCTCCACAGATGCTGCCTGACCCGCTGAGTTACTCCAGCACTCTGTGACACGTCACCTATCCATGTTCTCCACAGATGCTGCCTGACCCGCTGAGTTACTCCAGCACTCTGTGAAACGTCACCTATCCATGTTCTCCACAGATGCTGCCTGACCCGCTGAGTTACTCCAGCACTCTGTGAAACGTCACCTATCCATGTTCTCCACAGATGCTGCCTGACCCGCTGAGTTACTCCAGCACTCTGTGAAACGTCACCTATCCATGTTCTCCACAGATGCTGCCTGACCCGCTGAGTTACTCCAGCACTCTGTGAAACGTCACCTATCCATGTTCTCCACAGATGCTGCCTGACCCGCTGAGTTACTCCAGCACTCTGTGAAACGTCACCTATCCATGTTCTCCACAGATGCTGCCTGACCCTCTGAGTTACTCCAGCACTCTGAAACGTCACCTATCCATGTTCTCCACAGATGCTGCCTGACCCGCTGAGTTACTCCAGCACTCTGTGAAACGTCACCTATCCATGTTCTCCACAGATGCTGCCTGACCCGCTGAGTTACTCCAGCACTCTGTGAAACGTCACCTATCCATGTTCTCCACAGATGCTGCCTGACCCGCTGAGTTACTCCAGCACTCTGTGAAACGTCACCTATCCATGTTCTCCACAGATGCTGCCTGACCCGCTGAGTACTCCAGCACTCTGTGAAACGTCACCTATCCATGTTCTCCACAGATGCTGCCTGGCCCACTGAGTTACTCCAGCACTCTGTGAAACGTCACCTATCCATGTTCTCCACAGATGCTGCCTGACCCGCTGAGTTACTCCAGCACTCTGTGAAACGTCACCTATCCATGTTCTCCACAGATGCTGCCTGATCCGCTGAGTTACTCCAGCACTCTGTGAAACGTCACCTATCCATGTTCTCCACAGATGCTGCCTGACCCGCTGAGTTACTCCAGCACTCAGTGAAACGTCACCTATCCATGTTCTCCACAGATGCTGCCTGACCCGCTGAGTTACTCCAGCACTCTGTGAAACGTCACCTATCCATGTTCTCCACAGATGCTGCCTGACCCGCTGAGTTACTCCAGCACTCTGTGAAACGTCACCTATCCATGTTCTCCACAGATGCTGCCTGACCCGCTGAGTAACTCCAGCACTCTGTGAAACGTCACCTATCCATGTTCTCCACAGATGCTGCCTGACCCGCTGAGTAACTCCAGCACTCTGTGAAACGTCACCTATCCATGTTCTCCACAGATGCTGCCTGACCCGCTGAGTTACTCCAGCACTCTGTGTAAAGTCACCTATCCATGTTCTCCACAGATGCTGCCTGACCCGCTGAGTTACTCCAGCACTCTGTGAAACGTCACCTATCCATGTTCTCCACAGATGCTGCCTGACCCGCTGAGTTACTCCAGCACTCTGTGAAACGTCACCTATCCATGTTCTCCACAGATGCTGCCTGACCCGCTGAGTTACTCCAGCACTCTGTGAAACGTCCCCTATCCATGTTCTCCACAGATGCTGCCTGACCCGCTGAGTAACTCCAGCACTCTGTGAAACGTCACCTATCCATGTTCTCCACAGATGCTGCCTGACCCGCTGAGTTACTCCAGCACTCTGTGAAACGTCACCTATCCATGTTCTCCACAGATGCTGCCTGACCCGCTGAGTTACTCCAGCACTCTGTGAAACGTCACCTATCCATGTTCTCCACAGATGCTGCCTGACCCGCTGAGTTACTCCAGCACTCTGTGAAACGTCACCTATCCATGTTCTCCACAGATGCTGCCTGACCCGCTGAGTTACACCAGCACTCTGTACCTTTTCTTGTCCTTTATTTGATTCAACAACATTGCAGGGCCCATTTCCTGCAGGTGCCCAACCTGAATCTATAGCAGCACCTGAATAGTTTCTTTTATGTGAATGATATTTTGTGAATAATGTTACCGCCCATCTTACCATGACTTTATTTTCGTTCGTATCACACGTGGCACACTGCTGCTCCATCTCAATGGGCTCAGTGGCTGACTTTCCTTCTTTCAGTGAACTAGCAGAGTTTGCAACTTCTGATCGCGCCTGTTCTTTAACTGGAGCTTCATCAGCATGTTTTAAAACTCCAATATGATCTTGCTCTTCTACTCCACGTCTGGAGTTACTGTCAGAACCTGTTACAGCATGTAAGCTTTTATGGTTATTAGTTGCTGATGACATAAGGCCCTTAGTTACCTCTGTGGCCACGGTTCCTTCCTGCAAATGGCTCTTGCCCCAGTTTTCCACATTTGTAGCTTTTCCATCAGTGGAGTCCCACGTCATCTTTGCTGAGTTATTGTCAACGTCATCTTTATGATTATCAGCAGCAGCAGCAATGTTTTGAGGTGGATCTGGTGCTGCTTCTGCCTGTGGTTTACATTCAATGTCATGAACAAAATGTGGTGCCTCCGATAAACACTTTGGACTCTTGTCTCTGTCACTCCATTCCTTTTCTGATTTGCTACCAAACATATCTGATGGTACCACATCCTCCATGAAACCTTTTGGAAGCAACTGATCGATGTCTGTACAATAATAACGGTCCTCACCAGAGCATTCTTCAGTGCGGTTGGTCAGTGGCTTCACAGTACAGGGAAACTCAGCGGTTTTCTCAGTTACTTTGGTCTCATCTAAACAGATATAGGATATTCTTTCATGGACATCACCGTTGATTTGGCTCCCATTTTCGCCACCAATTACCTCTTTGACAATATCTTTCTTTTTAAGGGGGGTCCCGGATGCTGGCTGTCTCTCTGATGAATATTTCTGAACTTGAGGCGAGCAGAACTCGAGCTGAGCTCCAGAAATGGGGGTCTCACATTGTAATGGTGTCTGCACGATGCTGAATGATGGCCGTTGATCTGAATTATCTGTTGAACTCGTGCTGCTGTGGATGGGGACAGGGGTTTGATACGTCCCTTTATCAGGTGGTCTCTTTGTTGATCTCAAGGAACCAGTTTGTGGTCCACGTGCATCTTTACCAACCACTCTGGCACTTTCAATTCTTTGTTTGCTTTTTCCATTTTGACCTATTTTTATAAACCACAGAAAGCTTTAATAGAATAAAAAACATGATGATTTTGTAATGGAATTTAAAATCTGAATAAAGGACTTTCAGAAACAACACTTCACTTGGTGCATCAGATCAAAGTCTAGACAGCATAATTATTTTAAGAATGCTTGGGGACTAATTATGGTCTAATCATTCTGCATTACTATCATTCATGAGCATTAATCTAGCTGACCAATCAAAGCTGAATCATGCTACTTTATGATTTGATGCTGTTATTAATAAAGAATTAGAGAATACAAATCTTTAAGGATTATCTTTATATGAAGAACATGACAAGCATTAGATCAGAAGGACAGTAATGTTTTCAGAAATTCCAAACCAGATCCCTGCAGTTTCAGACGCAGTTTCACTTGCGCCAATAGATAGGTATAAAATCATGAGAGGAATAGATCGGGCAGATGCACAGTCTCTTGCCCAGAGTAAGTGAATCGAGAACCAGAAAACACAGGTTTAAGGTGAGGGGAAAAGATCTAATAGGAATTTGAGGGTTAACTTTATCACACAAAGGGTGGTGGGTGTCTGGAACAAGCTGCCAGAGGAGGTAGTTGAGGCTGGGTCTATCCCAACATTTAAGAAACAGTCAGACAGGTACATGAATAGGACAGGTTTGGAGGGATATGGACCAAACACAGGCAGGTGAGACAGGTGTAGCTTGGACATATTGGCCGGTGTGGGCAAGTTGGGCCGAAGGGCCTGCATCACTCTATGACTGTATATCACCAGTACATACTGAGACTGAGTGCAGAGACTGGCAGGAAACTAACCATAACACCCAGCACAGAATGTTTATGCAGTGATCTGCTGGCTCCCTATATGCTGTGATCTACTGGATCCCCACATGTGGCGATCCACTGGGTCCATACATTTGTGCGTATACTTGTCCCCTGTATGTGGTGATCTACTGGATCCCTACATGTGGGGATCCCTGGCTCCTTTATTTGTGGTGATCTACTGGATCCCCACACGCAGCAATCTACTGGATGACTACATGTGGTGATCTACTAGGTCCATACATGTGGGGATCGATTGGTTCCCTACATGTGGTGAT
Organism: Amblyraja radiata; assembly: GCF_010909765.2. Lineage (NCBI taxonomy): Eukaryota > Metazoa > Chordata > Chondrichthyes > Rajiformes > Rajidae > Amblyraja > Amblyraja radiata. The sequence goes on from NC_045977.1 coordinate 43,322,488, forward strand.
CTATTGGATAACTACATGCGGGTGTCTGCTGGATCTATGCACCGGGATCTACTGGATCCATGCATGCTGGGATCTACTCGATCCATGCATGCGGGGGATCTACTGGACAATACTGGGTTGACAATAAATAAGATTTTAAATTCAGGACTTCCAATACTGTTATATGGTCTTATAGAATAGGAGACAAAATGTGTATTAAGGAACTGCAGATGCTGGTTTAAACCAGCAGGCAGTGAAGAAAGCGAATGGCATGTTGGCCTTTATAACAAGAGGAATCTAATATAGGAGCAAAGAGGTCCTTCTGCAGTTGTACAGAGCCCTAGTGAGACCACACCTGGAGTATTCTGTACAGTTTTGGTCCCCTAATTTGGGAAGGACATTCTTGCTATTGAGGTTTACAAGGTTAATTCCATGGATGGCGGGACTGTCATATGCTGAGAGAATGGAGCGGCTGGGCTTGTACACTCTGGAGTTTAGAAGGATGAGAGGGAATCTTATTGAAACATATAAGATTGTTAGGGGTTAGGACACGCTAGAGGCAGGAAACATGTTCCCGGTGTTGGGGGAGTCCAGAACCAGGGGCCACAGTTTAAGAATAAGGAGTAAGCCATTTAGAACGGAGACGAGGAAACACTTTTTCTCACAGAGAGTGGTGTGTCTGTGGAATTCTCTGTCTCAGGGGGCAGTGGAGGCAGGTTCTCTGGATGCTTTCAAGAGAGAGCTAGATAGGGCTCTTAAAAATAGCGGAGTCAGGGGATATGGGGAGAAGGCAGGAACGGGGTACTGATTGGGGATGATCAGCCATGATCACATTGAATGGCGGTGCTGGCTCGAAGGGCCGAATGGCCTACTCCTGCACCTATTGTCTATTGCCTATTGTCTATAAACCAAAGATAGACACAAAATGCTGGAGTAACTCAGCGGGACAGGCACCATCTCTGGAGAGAAGGAATACGTGACATTTTGGCACCCATTCCTTCTTTCCAGAGATGCTGCCTGTTCCGCTGAGTTACTCCAGCATTTTGTGACTGTCTTATAGAATAGGAGATCGGTTCCTCTTTTTAATGGGTTTTCTATTGTTTATCATCTTTAATTACTTTTAATCATTTTCAATGCCCTAGGAAATTTTAAATTCTTTAAAATTATTCATTTCATAATAACAATGTCAAATGATTGCGATGTTGGTTTGATTATCTTGGAGCAGTTGAATTATGCAATATTGTGGAGAAAGCTGTACTGAATATCTAAAAATTCTATGTGATTAAATGCAGAGATAATGTTCCCAATGTTGGGCGAGTCCAGAACCAGATGCCACAGTCTTAGAATAAAGGGAAGGCCATTTAAGACTGAGGCGAGAAAAAACTTTTTCACCCAGAGAGTTGTGAATTTATGGAATTCCCTGCCACAGAGGGCAGTGGAGGCCAAATCACTGGATGGATTTAAGAGCGAGTTAGATAGAGCTCTAGGGGCTAGTGGAATCAAGGGATATGGGGAGAAGGCAGGCACGGGTTATTGATTGGGGACTATCAGCCATGATCACAATGAATGGCGGTGCTGGCTCGAAGGGCCAAATGGCCACCACCTGCACCTATTTTCTATGTTTCTATGATATTATTAGCCGTTCGTACTGAAACTTCCAGCTTAGTGGAACTTTACTGTGTGTCTGTGACAACACAGGAGCAGATGTGCAGGGGAAGGCTGTAGACTGTAAGATCGTGGTGGATCAGCTTCAGGTAGCCTTTCCACTGTCGTGCCAGTTCCCCACAGCCCCAACTCACAGCCCACAAACAATCCTCAATGATCCAGCCTCCACAATTCCCCAGATTCACCACCACCGCTGAAGTTCCAACACACTGCACCCCTAATCTTTTAGCTACATCACCGAGATGGAAACAAATAGACAGCCACACTGTCACGACCCCTGAGGATCGAACTAGTCTCAACATGGTCACCCCTCACTGCTCTGATACGGCTCATTCTGTGGGAGGGGAAATCCAACAAGCTTCCTCCATCTGTGGTTCTGTAATGATTGTGAGTATAGCTATAGATTATAATTACAGCATTAACACTTTTTAAAGCTCATGTTTTCTTATTAAAATTCTAATTAATGCATCCTTTTTATTGATAAAGCTCAAACCTTTTTTCTTTTTCATAAAAATGAAAAAGGAGAAATCATCTTCTTCTTTAAGCATGTTGATTCTGCTCAATTCGATGTTCAACTGTTCTGAGCCCATGCCCACTGCACAATCCCCTGCGAAATGACTTCATAAAATTTATTTTGAATAAGCTGATTTAATTCAAGATAACGGAATTATTAACCAAACAAGTGCTCCCCTGATCTAACAGCATAGCTTGTTATAATGATGACACGGTATTCAGAAATTATATCAAACACAATATAGTTTGATAGAATATCAGAATTGCAAATATTTTTGGTAATATTTGACACTTTGAGGTTCCCCTGTAAAATGCCAATGAGCTCCAACGGGCATGCTGCCAAATGTTAAAGCCCTAGTTATAAATATCTCCCAAGAATTTACTTTAAACTGTAAAATCTCTTGATGAAGCTCATTGTTACAGAGGGACTCTGATCTGACTCATCGCTGGAAGAATTTCCAATTACAAAATGTTAGTTTATCAGTGGCATGGCTCTGAGCCTCTGCAGGCATTGAACATATGACAGTAGGTTGCATTATTGAGTAATTATACAACAGTCTGTGCAACCTGTCAAATAACAACCTGACGTATGGACAATTTGCAAGAGGTGACCGCTCAGTCTAGATTTAAGCTGCTGCTGTCGTGCACAACACTTCAAATAGTCAAATTAATTTGTGCAATCGTTTAAACAAGAATATTTAACGTAGACGTGAATTTAAGAACACACTAATGCAAAGAGTTAAAGTAAGATGAAGCTTATCCAAAATGTTTCCTTGCTCACAATAACAGAAATAGCATTTTATAAAATGTTACCTTTCTGTGTTAATGACTCCCAGCCCTTGCGGGAACTTTTACCATCCCCTAGATCTGCACCAAGATCAGGCAGAAACTTCTGGGAAGAATGGTTACCACAGGCTTGTGATGCAAACCATGTGTTACAGTGGAACACACACACTGACGCTGCATTCAGGCACTTCTTTATAACAATATCCTTTAAGTACCATCCAGAACCTGCAAAACAAAGCCTTTTAAAATCTAAAATAAAACAAATGTGGAGTCTGTGACTGTAAATATGTATCAGCTACATAACCAGCAGACAAATGAATGAAGCAGCACATAAACAGGAATGTACGCTTCAGCCTGCTGTGGTTTAGATGTCTCCTACAGTAGCAGTAAGGCAACTGTAGCACCAACTGGGACTGCCGTTAGGCCAGAGGGAGATAGATACCTCCTACAGCAGCAGCAGATCAACAGTAGCACCAACTGGGACTGCCAGAAGGTCAGGCCAGAGGGAGATAGATGGCTTCCACACTTCCCACTTCCAATGATGGTCAACAAGATGCATGAGAAGTGGATGGTCCTTTACACCAGGGGAGTGCCAGGGAAATAATCAGAAAACCTTGCTGGGAGATGACGATAGTATTGTCCCCAGCAAACCCTGCGTGTTGCAGTAAAATGGAAAGGAATTATCCAGGTCCTGAACTCTATCTATAATTACTACCCAAACCTAGTCACTGCCCTATCACCTCCTCTTTTGTTCAGCATTACTGTTTGCCTCCTAGAAGGTGGCTTTGAATACTAAACACACTATTACTGCCACCAAATTTCCCATGATACATTTATCAGTAACAAATCAAATCCAATTATTATCCAAACTATTATAATACTCCAAAGGATTGATCAGAACATCACATCTTGAATATGTGAAACTACTCACCAGCTTCATTGCCATCATATCTTATTTTGATGTATTTGAATTTTCCAACATCCTGAGTTTCCAGCAAGAAAACATCGATCTGTCAAACATGTCCAAATAAAAATAAACTGAAAACAAACTAACAATTGGAATAAGATCATGAATTTCAGTAAACATGTGCGATCTTTATAAGCAGACAGCTTTTAATATCCTCACAGTCAAAGAATAATATAAAGTGAAGATCTTAAGCTGAAATATTTTTGGAAGCTCAGAAGAAAATAGATGCTTATGTCTTTATCTGTAGTAATTTGGCGAAATTGTATTTGCAATATCGATCAGTAAATTTGCAGACATTCCTGCACTTGATGGAAAATAATGGTGGATAGAGCTACGAAGATAGAAAACTGTGAGCATTCGGAAATTTGACAGTGTTATTGGGTTTTTTAAATGGCCACAGTGATGACAGGCAACAAGAATGCAGTTTGTATAAAAATAGAGTGGCTGGTTAATGATGGAGTTCTATAAACGTAGTCTGCAGAGTTGTGGGGAGATTCTGATCTTGGACCCCCACCACAGGAGGCTTGTGCCCCTTGAAAGGGTGTGTATTGTGAAGCCATGTCAGCTGGCAGCTGGCACACATCATGAAATGATAGCCTTGGCTTTTGGCTGCAAATATATTGGCTGATTTCTAATAGCGTCCACAAGATGGTTGGGTGAAGGGGTAGAGGTCACAAGGTCACAACATCTATTTTATGAAAAGAATAAATAATCAAAGGGCTGCCAGGAAATTGAACACAATAGGCAAACCTGTCCAAAATCTCCCAGCTTTACATCTGCCCCTTGCCGCGGTATCCAGGATAAATACACAATCTGACCCACTAACAGGGCAGAAAGATCGGAAACAATCATGGGTATATAACAATAAACCCTATTCACAATCTTGCCTCTGTTTTTCACAATAATTATAATTTAAAATAAAACTACAACAGTAGAAACAGTTCCACTTTAATATTTTGCTTGACATATCTATAATTAGGAAAATAAAGCAAAAAAAATTTCATAAGCACTCTTAAAGCTCTTTAGAGAGAAACAGTGTGGACCTTCAGTCCACCGAGTCCGTGCCAAACAGCGATCATGTACACTAGTTCTATGTTATCTCACTTGTGCATCTTACACACTATTTTACATAAGCCAATTAACCTACCAACCTGCACGACATTGGAATATGGGAGAAAATTGGAGCACCTGGAGAAAATCCACGCGGTCACGGGGAGAATGGGAAAATGCCGCATAGACAGTCCCAGTGACCAGGATTGAACCCGGGTCTCTGGCGCTCTGAGGCTGCGCTCAATCGCTGCGCCACTTGGCCACACTTCTAACGTCTAACATTGAAGGATAATCTAGTTTAAGGTAATGTGGTAATAGGATTACAACATATGTTATTAGTATAACCAAAGATAAAATGCTTCAGTTTAGAGTAACATGAGATAATCTAAGTTCGGAGAATAATGTTTTGCATTCTAAACCTGGACCAAACAAATTGAAGAAGTATCCAGAGAGCACGTACAAATTAATAGTGAAAGATAGTGGAACTTAGAAAACCTCTACTAGCTGAAGTGCTGCTTACCTGGTTGTTTTGGAAAGGAATAGGATTGGTAAATGAGTTACACAACATTATATCTTTCACCTGGTCCTTTTCTCCATAGAAGCTAATACAAATGTCTGCCTTTGAACCCAACCTAAGGCAGTTTCCTGTACAAACAGAAACTTCATATTCTGTCCACTTTGGCCCTTTTCCACTTCGCTTCAGAATGTCTGGTTTCTGGAAGTGTCAAAAAAAAGCAAAGGGTTATGTTGATGAAAAGAACAGATCAAATAAGATTTTTTTTTTAGAACTGAGTGTTATAGAGACATAGAGTTGTTAGGTTTCAGGGCTTTCACCAAAATTTTATGACAAGAATCAATACATTTTTAAATTTTAAATTGTCCCCTTTAAGATAAATCCAGTTTTAAAAGGTTTATATTTATTATATCAACAAGAGAATAAGAGGACTGTAAGAAAGGTAGATCAATGAGTTTGTAGAACACTGTATGTCACATTAAATTTGTAAATTATGGTGTGGAAATATATCTGAGTAATTATTTGAGGGTACCGATTGTACAACACACTTGCTTCAGGAGTATAATGGAAGAGCCATAGCTAGCTTGTCCATTGACTACTTAGAGCAATGTTGGCAGGCTGTGACATTCACGGACACTTCACTGGCTGCGGAGACTGACTTAGATACTGGTCAAAAGCTAATTTAAATTTATTATGAATGGATAAATTAAGAAGATGTTTAGCAATAGCTGATAAAAGTTTACAAAAATTATGAGAGACTTTCAGAACCTTTTTCCCCTCAGATTGAAAATGCCAAATTCAAGACGACATAGCTTTAAGGTCAGAGAGGAAAAGTTTTAAAGATGTGTGGTCAGTTATTTTATTCTATTTTACTTTATATACACACAGACAGTGGTGATGTCTGCCGGGGTGGTGATGGAGGCAGATAAGATGGTGGCCTCCAAGAGACTTTTAGATCGGCACATGAATATGCAGAGAGTGGAGGGATATGGATCACTTGGAAGCAGAATAGATTAGTTTCATTTGTTATCATGTTCAGTACCAAGCAGGACTGAATTGTATAGTTCTATGTTGTGTGTTCTATGTTCAGTGCCCTATTAACTATTGTGTGGAGCTCATGTGTTTTTTGGTTGGCAATCAGCAATGGTCCTGTCAAAGACTGCTGGTTGCACTGGTAAATCCTGAATAAAGCAAAACCCATTACCCTTTATTATTTTTCTTTTTTTTTTTTAATTATAAAAGTCAATATCTCTAAATAAATTAATATTTGTTTAAATGCTCAGTATAATATTTAAAATACAATAAAATGAACAGGTATACACATTTTCCAAGTACTTACCATTGTTCTCTTTGAACTGTGTTTTTTGTATGGATTTTGAGGTATTATTTCCTAATGTTCCAGAAAAGGAAACATGGTTGGTAAAATTGCAATGTGTTCTCGTGGTACATTGACAGGCTAGGAAATCTCTGCTTTAATTTCTACGTTACTTCAGTAGATGTGCTGGGTAACTGAACATATCATAAATGTGACATTTGTTTGACAAGGTCTAAAGGATTACCCTTCACCGGTTATTGCTGCGGGGATGTGACTAGCTAGTTGTTGCCCAACACATCCTTTCTTACTAATTCCCATGGAGGACAGGTAAGAATGGATGATGAATTATATTAAAGTAAACAAGTAGGATGTTTTAAAATTATATGTAAAAGACAAATAGATATTATAACTTTGGTGTTATTATTTTCCTTGATCAGATATAAATACATTTAGTGATACTAGTTGTAACCAAAAATCAAAATTGTTGGCTTTGTACACTCAGAAAGGTCCACAAGCCTTTGGAGATACTCACAAGTGCCGGATAAAGCACGAGTGCTTCTCTGGGCACAAAAGATTACTACAACGTATATTTGCTAATTTTATGACAAAGATGACCATATTTTTCCTAACAAATCTGTAAAAATCCCTTTGTTTTGGAATCCTCTGCTGTGATTTATTTAGTTTAGTGATACAACATTGAATTAGGCCCTTCGGCCCACCATGCTGACCATTGTTTACCCATTTACATGAGTTGTTATCCCACTCCTTACACATTAGGTGGCAATTTACAAAGGGTAATTAAACTGCAAATCTTTGTGTTGTGGGAGGATGTGCAAACATCTCACAGATAGCACCCAAGGTCAGGATCAAACTCGGGTCTCTGGGGCTGTGAGGCAGCAGCTCTACCAGCAGCTCCATTGAGCCACTATGTCTGAGAATAACTTTTCAAGCTATCCACCGTTATCTATGAGAGAGACCAATATTTACAGTTGATCTTTGAATATAAACCTGGGGTTTCTGAAACAATCGTCCTTTTTATTCTTGTCGCTGTTTAAAAGAACATATTTCACTTTTTTATCATGTGTGTATATTTCTTGGCGAGACTTTTAGTAATACAACCAGCTGTATGTAATTCATTTATGCACATGGGATTTGTTTAAAATGTATATTCTTAAAATCACACGTGGTAGAAAAAGTATCCCATTTGAGATAACTTCAATTTTAAAAAGAAGTGTAAAATATAACTTAATATTATCACAAACTATGAAAAATATCCAGTTAATAAATGAACACAATAATTTTCTTCCTTTGGAGGTTTAAAGCTTTCAATTGTGAAATTAATTGCAAATAAAACTTCATGGGGTTAAAGTTAAAACAAATAAAATCAACTTACAGTAGCAACAATAAGTTTAGATGCTGAGGAGATGAGCCGAACGACTTCACTTCTTGTGATGCGAGGGGGTGGAACTTGATGGAAAACTTTAGGGTAAAGGTGAACCCGTTCCCTGAATTTACCAAAATATTAACTGCTTCTGGTTAACATGTGAAACTGTAAATAAATCTTTTAACTTATAATTACCTTTAAGTAATCTTCATCAATATTGGAAAATACAAAAAAGTATCTCTTAACATGAAATAGTTTTTAATTTTATTGACAAAAATGAAAAATGTTGCCTTACTTCTACAGAGAAACAGATATATTGGTAACGTAGTTTTCTATAATTAAACATTGCATAAAGTGCATTTGAGAATGTATGTGACTCAGATTAAATTGCATTTAATTTCTTGTGTTTTATTTTAAACACACTGCAATTTTTAAACACAATGATTAACCTGCTTTTTTTTAAATAGACTAACATGAGAAAAGCAGACAAAAAGTTAAGACAACAATCTGTAATAAAAACACTGCATCAAAAGGGAATGTAACCTTTTGCCTGGCTCACTTTATAAATGCATGAAGCTCTACCTGAATTGAAATAAGATAATACAATTTTACCTTTTTTCAATTTTCAGCCTTTCCAGATTGAATGCATTCTGAGGTCCAAAATTCTAAAATGGATTTAATAGTTACTATTAAAATATATAAAGGAGCAAGTGATCTAAGCTGATGATTCAACAGTGGACTAGAGGGGTTATCAGATACACTGCAGCACATGTGGGGGAGGGGGGTGTAGGGGAGGGGGTGTAGGGGAAGGGGTGTGGGAGGGGGGTGTGGGGGTGGGAGGGGTGTGGGGAAGGGGGACAGATGAAACAGTTACAATTTGTATTGGAATAGGAAATACCTGATATGTATCATTTCTTTGTTTGTACTACTTCAATAAAAGACTAATTAATCAAGAAACAACGACTGGAAGATTTGTTCATAGTATTGGCCAGTGTGTAAGCTATATCTCTTCTACATCCCCAAGTAGTAATGGCAATCAAAAGTTGGACATTGGAAACATAGAAAATAGGTGCAGGAGGAGGCCATTCGGCCCTTCGAGTCAGCACTGCCATTCATTGCGATCATGGCTGATCATCCCCAATTAATAACCCGTGCCTGCCTTCTCCCCATATCCCTAGACTCCACTAGCCCATAGAGCTCTATCTAACTCTCTCTTAAATCCATCCAGTGATTTGGCCTCCACTGCCCTCTGTGGCAGGGAATTCCACAAATTTACAACTCTCTGGGTGAAAAAGTTTTTTCTCACCTCAGTCTTAGATGGCCTCCCCTTTATTCTAAGACTGTGGTCCCTGGTTCTGGACTCGCCCAACATTTTCCTGCATCTAGCTTGTCCAGTCCTTTTATAATGTTATATGTTTCTATAAGATCCCCCTCATCCTTCTAAACTCCAGTGAATACAAGCCTAGTCTTTTCAATCTTTCCTCATATGACAGTCCCGCCATCCCAGGGATCAATCTCATGAACCTACGCTGCACTGCCTCAATCACAAGGATGTCCTTCCTCAAATTAGGAGACCAAAACTGTACGCAATACTCCAGATGTGGTCTTACCAGAGCCCTATACAACTGCAGAAGAACCTCTCTATTCCTATACTGAAATCCTCTTGTTATGAAGGCCAACAGTCTGAAGAAGGGTTTCGGCCCGAAACGTCGCCTATTTCCTCCGCTCCATAGATGCTGCTGCACCCGCTGAGTTCCTCCAGCAATTTTGTGTACATTCCATTAGCTTTCTTCATTGCCTGCTGTACCTGTACGCCAACTTTCTGTGACCGGTGTACAAGGACACCCAGGTTTCGCTGTACCTAACATAACCCCATTGAGATAATAATCTGCCCCCTTGCTTTTGCCACCGAAGTGGATAACCTCACATTTATCTATATTATACTGCATCTGCCATGCATCTGCCCACTCACTCAACCTGTCCAGGTCACCCTGCAACCTCCTAACATCCTCTTCACAGTTCACACTGCCACCCAGCTTTGTGTCATCCGCAAATTTGCTAGTGTTGCTCCTAATTCCCTCTTCCAAATCATTAATATATATGGTAAACAGTTGCGGCCCCAACACCGAGCCTTGCGGCACTCCACTCGCCATTGCCTGCCATTCTAAAAAGGACCCGTTCACTCCTACTCTTTGCTTCCTGTCTGCCAACTAATTTTCTATCCACGTCAACACCCTACCCCCAATACCATGCGCTCTAATTTTAGTCACCAGTCTCCCGTGCGGGACCTTATCAAAGGCTTTCTGAAAGTCTAGATACACTACATCCACTGGCTCCCCTTCATCCATTTTACTTGTCACATCCTCAAAAAATTCCAGAAGATTAGTCAAGCCTGATTTTCATTTCATTAATCCATGCTGACTTCGACTAATCCTTTTACTGCTATCCAAATGCCCCATTATTACCTCTTTAATAATTGACTCCAGCATCTTTCCCTGTTTCCTCTCTCGCTCCTTTCTTGAAAAGTGGGATAACATTAGCTATCCTCCAATCCACAGGAATTGATCCTGAATCTATTGAACATTGGAAAATGATCACCAATGCGTCCACTATTTCTAGAGCCACCTCCCTGAGGACCCTGGGATGCAGTCCATCAGGCCCTGGGGATTTATCATCCTTCAGTCCCATTAGCCTACCCAATACTATTTCTCACCTAATGAAAATTTCTTTCAGTTCCTCGACTCCTTTAGATCCTCTGTCCTCCAGTACTTCTGGGAGATTGTTTGTGTCTTCCTTAGTGAAGATAGATCCGAAGTACCTGTTCAACTCTTCTGCCATTTCCTTGTTCCCCGTACTAATTTCACCCGTGTCTGCCTTCAAGGGACCCACATTTGACTTTGAGGGAGTGCAGTGTAGGTTTACAAGGTTGATTCCCGGGATGGCGGGACTGTCATATGCTGAGAGAATAGAGCTGCTGGGCTTGTACACTCTGGAGTTTAGAAAGATGAGAGGTGATCTCATTGAAACATATAAGATTGTTAGGGGTTTGGACACGCTAGAGGCAGGAAACATGTTCCCGATGTTGGGGGAGTCCAGAACCAAGGGCCACAGTTTAAGAATAAGGAGTAAGCCATTTAGAACGGAGACGAGGAAACACTTTTTCTCACAGAGAGTTGAGAGTCTGTGGAATTCTCTGCCGGCAGTGGAGGCAGGTTCTCTGGATGCTTTCAAGAGAGAGCTAGTTAGGGCAGGAACGGGGTACTGATTGGGGATGATCAGCCATGATCACATTAAATGGCGGTGCTGGCTCGAATGGCCGAATGGCCTACTCCTGCTCCTATTGTCTATTGATGTTGGGGAAGTCCAGAACCAGGGGTCACAGTTTAAGAATAAGGGGTAGGCCATTTGGGACTGAAAAGAGGAAAAGCTTTTTCACCCAGAGAGTTGTGAATCTGTGGAATTCTCTGCCACAGAAGGCAGTGGAGGCCAGTTCACTGGATGTTTTCAAGAGAGAGTTAGATTTAGATCTTAGGGCTAAGGGAATCAAGGGATCTGGGGAAAAAGCCAGAACGGGGTACTGATTTTGGATGATCAGCCATGATCATATTGAATGGCGGTGCTGGCTCAAAGGGCCGAATGGCCTACTCCTGCACCTATTTTCTATGTTTCTAATGTGAATGGGAGATAGGGAGGTGCAGGGTAATATCCATGGACTGACAAATCCTTCATACACCAAACCAAGGGACCAATCTTTGTTCAACCCAAAATGTCCAAAACACATCAGTTGCAGCAACATGAATATCTGAAGTGCCAACTTGTGAATGAACCATACAGGACTAAATACAAATTCAATAATGAATGTTATATGCAGACTGACTAAACCTCTGGATCAGGCGAGAGTGCTGCCACATCTGGCTGTGAATGGTGATAGTGGACATTAAATGACCACCAGGTTCTAGTGGCTCCAAGATCATCCCCACTCTCAGTGTGCATTTGTAACTGTTGGAGATGATTCTACTCAGCCTCCAGGTGATTCCATTTATTTTTACTTATTATAAATGTGTTTTTATTTCAATGCTTCCGCATTGCAAGCATAATGGTTAATTTAGTATATGGGTACAGCGTGGAAACAGGCCCTTCGGCCGACCAGCGATCCCCGCACACTAACACTGTCCTACACACACTAGGGACAATTTACATTTTTTTTCTGAAGCCAATTAACCAACAAACGTGTAAGTCTTTGGAGTGTGGGTGGAAACTAAAGTTCTTGGAGAAAACCCATGTAGGTCACGGGGAGAATGTACAAACTCCGTACAGACAGCACCCGTAGTCAGGATCGAACACAGGTCTCTGGCACTGAGGCAGCAGCTCTACCGCTGTGCCATCATGGATTATTGTTTATTACAACAGACACAAATTATAATGGAATAACAGATTTCAAAATACACATTCAACTTTGCTTTAATATCATTAGATGACAGTGGGACTCTAGAAGAGGTGGCGATAAAAGGTATTGTGAGTGTGATTGAAACGCACCCTGCCAGCAACGTATATTCTCTCTTAACTCCTCACTGTAACTGTCTTTGAAATAAGTGTCAATTCAAAAGATGATATATGTTTAATGTTTTATGTGTCATTCCTAACTGTCACTGTATGTCAATGGCACTTGCGGGCAGAGCACCAAGGCAAATTCCTTGTATGTGAATACTTGGCCAATGAACTTATTCATTCATTTATTCATGTTGCTAATTGCTTTCAAGTAAAATAGTGAAACACTTGCAAATTAATATCTTCACCTGTCAGATTTTTAAAATACTATATTAAGAGAATAAATAAACTTACTGAAAAATCCAGTTTGGACATTTTTTTCCTGATCATTCTCTGCACATTGATTTCCCTTTTGTGATTTAATTGTAATTTTCTTTTCTGTTTTTCAATTGTTCGTCCATAGCTCATTTGAAGAATTGTTTTAAAATTAGGATCACTGAAATAATGTTTAAGGCTTCTGTCATGGACTTTTTCAATACCCACTATTGGCAGCTGCAGAGAAAAGTCCAATATAAAACAAAATATACATCGTTAATCATGAAAAAGCAGAAAAATCAACAAAATTACTGTATTGATCAATTCATGTACATCTTTTGCTTTGGATTAAGTACACCACAAATTTTGTGCATCAGGTTTCTGAGTCTATTGCTATGGAAGAGCAGCTTTCCGTACCGAGAACCTTTCCTTCAGTGACCAATTTACATTGAATGAGGAAATGGAGTGAACGAAGACAACTCCTGGATCCTGTGTCTGAAGAAGGGTCTCGACCAGAAACGTCACCCATTCCTTCTCTCCAGAGATGCTGCCTGTCCCACTGAGTTACTCCAGCATTTTGTGTCTACCTTTGTGTCATCCTCTGGTGCAAACTCCCACTAGGAACTAAGAAGGAAATGAGTCTAATGTACACATAACCAAATGTAAATTTGGTTAAAAGGTCAGTAATATTGGTGTTAGTGTTTGATGCAGTCTTCCAGTTTCTCCCAAATCACATTGCAACTTGAATAAAAGCGTGGTTAAGAGTTGACTTCATTCCATGGATGACAAAACTCATTGACTACTGTGGAATTGTAACATAGAAACATAGAAACATAGAAACATAGGTGCAGGAGTAGGTCATTCGGCCCTTCGAGCCTGCACCGCCATTCAATATGATCATGGCTGATCATCCAACTCAGTATCCCGTTCCTGCCTTCTCTCCATACCCTCTGATCCCTTTAGCCACAAGGGCCACATCTAACTCACTCTTAAATATAGCCAATGAACTGGCCTCAACTATCCTCTGTGGCAGAGAGTTCCAGAGATTCACCACTCTCTGTGTGAAAAAAGTTTTTCTCATCTTGGTTTTAAAAGATTTCCCCCTTATCCTTAAGCTGTGACCCCTTGTCCTGGACTTCCCCAACATCGGGAACAATCTTCCTGCATCTAGTCTGTCCAACCCCTTAAGAATTTTGTAAGTTTCTATAAGTTCCCCTCTCAATCTCCTAAATTCTAGAGAGTATAAACCAAGTCTATCCAGTCTTTCTTCATAAGACAGTCCTGACATCCCAGGAATCAGTCTGGTGAACCTTCTCTGCACTCCCTCTATGGCAATAATGTCCTTCCTCAGATTTGGAGACCAAAACTGTACGCAATACTCCAGGTGTGGTCTCACCAAGACCCTGTACAACTGCAGTAGAACCTCCCTGCTCCTATACTCAAATCCTTTTGCTATGAAAGCTAACATACCATTCGCTTTCTTCACTGCCTGCTGCACCTGCATGCCTACTTTCAATGACTGGTGTACCATGACACCCAGGTCTCGCTGCATCTCCCCTTTTCCTAATCGGCCACCATTTAGATAATAGTCTGCTTTCCTGTTTTTGCCACCAAAATGGATAACCTCACATTTATCCACATTATACTGCATCTGCCAAATATTTGCCCACTCACCCAGCCTATCCAAGTCACCTTGCAGTCTCCTGGCATCCTCCTCACAGCTAACACTGCCCCCCAGCTTAGTGTCATCCGCAAACTTGTAGATATTGCCTTCAATTCCCTCATCCAGATCATTAATATATATTGTAAATAGCTGGGGTCCCAGTCCCTTGCGGTACCCCACTAGTCACTGCCCGCCATTGTGAAAAGGACCCGTTTACTCCTACTCTTTGCTTCCTGTTTGCCAGCCAGTTCTCTATCCACATCAATACAGAACCCCCAATGCCGTGTGCTTTAAGTTTGTAACACATATATTCTGTATTTTTCTCCATTAAATAAACAAACACACAAAATTAGAATTGCATTAGAGGTTTGTCACAAGGCATATAAACAAATTGTATTTATCATCACATTATGTTTAAAATAATTAATTGATAAATCAATTGTATTCCTCTTCCTATTAATGTTTTGATTTGATTTGACAGGGTGTTACGATAAACAATGCAGTAGGTAGGTTTATTACCTTAATAAAGATATGTTTAGTTTTCTTATAGAGGGAGGCACTAGTTCATATTAAAGAAACACTCAATCACTCTGACTTTGTATTGAGAAATAAATTAACTATAAATAAAGAATGTGGAAACATGCATGTATAGACTTGCTGAGAAAACAATGCATGAAGTTTGTAAGAATCAAATGTGGAAAGGTGAAGATAATGATCTACCTTCCTTAATCAGAAGTATTTGAAGTCATAATGTTTAATCATGTCAAGGCACATTTATAAACTGCACAATCGCTTGTTCATGTGATGGCAATATAACTGGTTCTGTTTCTACTTGGCTTCTGAGGTCATTCTAATCATACTTTCCATTCATGTACTTCTCCTGAAATTTATTTTGTTATCCCATGCACTCTTCTTTCAATCTCAAAAAATAATTCCACAAAAATCAAAGGTATTTTACTAATCATCCTTGCACCTAATCAAAAACGTTTAACATATATTGCAACGTTTATTGCCATGGTTTAGGTCAACTACTCTCAATTTCAACAGATGGAATTTCATTTTGGATACGGTACTAAATGGCCATGATGGCATCAGCTGCCTATTATACACCCAACCTGTTATTTGGATCTATTGATGTCAAGTGGACATATGGAGAGATATTCATTTTCAAATATATTGAGAGAGGTGATCAAGTCAAATAATCTGGAACATGGCTGGGTCAGATCTATGGAACTAAGGGCCACAACATTCTGCCAGCAAGCCAACAGCAAGCAGAATTGACATATATCAAACACAACCTTACTTTTCAGGACCAGACAGTATTTCTTTTGCTGGCAAAAGCCATCCAGATCCTAATAATCTTATGATCATAATCATAGAAAATTCACAACACCAAAACAATCTAGTCCATTATGCCCAATCCCATTTTACAACATATCATCCACAGGTCTGCAGGTCATGGCTTACCGATTCCAAATACAAGAACTTTCTAGATGTGTGACGGTTTCTCCCTCCACCATCCTTTCAGCCAAAGAAGTCCAGATTCCTACCACCTTCTGAGAGAAAGTATTTTGCCTCATTCCTTTTATTTTTTGGTGATCAATTATGAGTTGTAAAAATAGTTATATTCTTATCATAGCCATCACAAGCAGCCTAATTTAACCTTGCAGTTCAGGAATCTGTTGTATATGTAACGTGGTCTTATTATGTTTAAGAAGGAACTGCAGATGCTGGAAAATCGAAGGTAGACAAAAATGCTGGAGAAACTCAGCGGGTGAGGCAGCATCTACATTTCACACAGAGAGTGGTGAATCTATGGAATTCTCTGCCACAGAAGGTAGTTGAGGCCAGTTCATTGGCTATATTTAAGAGGGAGTTAGATATGGCCCTTGTGGCTAAAGGGATCAGGGGGTATGGAGAGAAGGCAGATACAGGATACTGAGTTGGATGATCAGCCATGATCATATTGAATGGCGGTGCAGGCTCGAAGGGCCGAATGGCCTACTCCTGCACCTATTTTCTATGTTTCTATGTTTCTATGGAGCAAAGGAAATAGGCAACGTTTCGGGTCGAAACCCTTCTTCAGATCTGACAATCTATTGAATGTCTAAAAGTCCAAATAATTATGACTTCTCTCCCTTGCAACATTGATGTTACCTGATGAACACCGTACATGCGTAACAATATTTGTTAAAGGGCTCAGTCCTTTCTACAGTAAACTGCCCAAGGAAATTAATTATTCAAAAAGGAAACATGGTACCAAGATAAATAGGTTTGCAAAACATTTTCAAAGAGCTGTATTAGCTGAAAGATCGTAAAGGTGGAGCAAGATTTGTTCTCTCTTCTTCAACTGTCCTCATAAATCTAACACACAAATGACTTTGCAAACAGCAAGCCACCATAGCAACCTTGGCCTTCACCAAGTAGAGATTACTCATTCATGCCTCCCCTATTATCAATTTATTTTCCCACTTTTCCAATTCTGCTGCACTGGATAAGTTCATTCTTTCCACGTTCTATAAGAGTACTTCCAATAATTGGTCTTTTTTATGAATGAAATTGATCTTTGTGGCAAACCAACTTGATGCTAAAAATCTACCAAGATCAAATAAAAATATATTACAACCCATATGAGACAAGAAGCATGTTGGTCCTGATGGAAAAAATTTCACCTCACTATATCTTAGAAAACTTACAGGTTTACAATTAGGGTTGTGCGTGTGACGTGCATCAATTCCAGAGAGGTTAAAGCCATCTTCTTTCCGTTGTATGTCAATATAATATTTCCTATATGTAACAAAGGAAAAATATAGTAATTATAGGCTTTAAATAACAGTAAACATTTTTTAAATTATGTTTTCCCTTGAATTTGTAAATTTACTACAATGAAATAACTGCTTTTAATTGACTCAATGCTGGTTTATTTAAAACTTGCATGTATGTAGAGACAAATGGATCATGTCGCCTAATTATTTTTCAATCTAGCTCAGGGCTACTTCTCAGCTGGAGATACAATGGGGTTTTCATGGGGTTTGGGGCATGCACAACATTAAGTTCTCCCTCTGACTTTGCAGCTTTCTCCCTGAAGGGTGGAGTAGCCCCTAGTATAGGAGACAGACACAGAGTGCTGGAGTAACGCAGCGGGTCAGGCAGCATCTGTGGAGAACATGGATAGGTGACGTTCGCGTCCACACCCTTCTTCAAAGCTTCTTCACAAATAACCTCAAACTAACTATGGAAAGTATCATTTAGAAACGGAAATATTGTGTGAATGAAACGGACTTACAAGTGTTTGGCGACAGCATGAATGACATGGTTGGAGGAGACGGCCATAGCAGGGTCAGTGTCGGACCTCACCCGGGGCAAGGCAGGAGCGAACGGGCGGGCGGCCGGTCGCCAGGGCAACGCCGGGGCGGGGCGAGGCCAGTGGTCGCCAGGGCAACACGGGGGGCGGGGCCAGTGGTCGCCACGGCAACGCGGGGGGCGGGGTGGGTCTGTGGTCGCCACGGCAACGTGAGGGGGCGGGGCCAGGGCCAGTGTATGTTGGGGCGGAGTTAGTGTGGGGGCGGGGCCAGTGGTCGCCACGGCAACACGAGGGCGGGACGAGCATGGCCGCTGTGAGTGACGGTCCCCGCGGCCAATCAACAGGCGGCGTTGGAGCGGCGCTGACCAAGGGGAGGGGCGGGCGCTGGGTCTTTCAGTGGGAATGAAGGGCGTTGGGATTTGTATTTTAAATAGAAATAAACAACTGTTCTCACTGCACGGAGCAAACTGCCACCGCCTGCATTGCCGACTGACACTGTGACAGGGTTGTGGGCGCCGGGTTGGGGGTGGTAGACACTCGACGGTGCAGGCAGCTGCCCGGCCACCGCAGGGTGCAGGACCCGGTGACCTCTGGCCGTGAGCTAGCAGCGACCTGATGGAGCGAGTGGTCGCCCACTCCGGCCCGCTGCTTGCCCGGGGCGCCGCGCTCGGCTGGCACCTGCTACAGCGGCGGGCCCTTGGCAGCCGGGCCCAGCGGCAGCTACTAGGCCGCATCATCCGGGTGGATCAGGCGGGCGAGTTCGGCGCCATCCGCATCTACGCGGGTCAGATGGCCGTGCTGGGCGGCACCGCGGTCGGGCCGCTCATACAGGTGGGTGTGGGTACAGGTGGGTGTGGGTACGGGTGGGTGTGGGTACAGGTGGGTCTGGGTACAGGTGGGCACGGGTACAGGTGGGCGCGGGTACGGGTGGGCGTGGGTACGGGTGGGCACGGGTACAGGTGGGCACGGGTACAGGTGGGCGTGGGTACGGGTGGGCACGGGTACAGGTGGGCGCGGGTACAGGTGGGCGTGGGTACGGGTGGGCACGGGTACAGGTGGGCGTGGGTACGGGTGGGCACGGGTACAGGTGGGCGCGGGTACAGGTGGGCGGCACGGGTACAGGTGGGCGCGGGTACAGGTGGGCGTGGGTACGGGTGGGCACGGGTACAGGTGGGCGCGGGTACAGGTGGGCGTGGGTACGGGTGGGTCTGGTTACAGGTGGGTGTGGGTACAGGTGGGTCTGGGTACAGGTGGGCACGGGTACAGGTGGGCGTGGGTACGGGTGGGCACGGGTACAGGTGGGCGCGGGTACAGGTGGGCACGGGTACAGGTGGGCGTGGGTACGGGTGGGTGTGGGTACAGGTGGATGCGGGTACAGGTGGGCACGGGTACAGGTGGGTGCGGGTATAGGTAGGTGTGGATACAGGTGGGTGCAGGTACAGGTGGGTACGGGTACAGGTGGGTGCGGGTACAGGTAGGCGCGGGTATAGGTAGGTGTGGATACATGTGGGCGCGGGTTCAGGTGGGCGCGGGTTCAGGTTGGCGCGGGTTCAGGTGGGCGCGGGTACTGATGGGTGCGGGTACTGGTGGGTGCGGGTACAGGTGGGTGCAGGTACTCAAGGTGCGGGTACAGGTGACCGCGAGTACAGGTGGGTGCGGGTACAGGTGGGTGCGGGTACAGGTGTGGCGGGTACAGGTGGGCGGGTACAGGTGGGCGCGGGTACAGGTGGGTGCGGGTACAGGTGAGTGCGGGGCCGTTCACACAGGTGGACGCGGCCCACTCCCCAGTTTCTAGTGAGGATTCACAGCCACCGACTGCACCCTTGCACCAAGATGTCCTTGATTATATTCAGATGAGACTGAGTATCCCGCATTCAGCTTCTTTCATCAAATGAGACCTACCTGCTTTGATTTGATGGCAAAACACCAGTTGTAAATTCATGTCAATACATATGCAAAGTTAAAAAACAAACTGCTGGAGGAACTCAGCGGGTCAGGCAGCATCTGTGGTGCGAATAGCCAGATGACATTTCAGATCGGGACCCCTTCCAAGACTAATGCTATTCAGCACTTTGTTTTTTTTTTTACTCAAGATTACAACATCTGCAGTCTCTTGTGTTTTCCAGAAATAGAAGTAAACTCCTTACACCTATTCGACGAGTTAGAAGATCATAATCTTTTAACGGTGCCACATTCCTACACTACCCCATCCAAACAACTGTCGATCTCTGATTAAACACTGCATTTGCCCCATCACACTTCTCTGAAGTAGAGATTTTCAAATATTCACCAGCCTTCGGGTAAAGGAATTTCTTCTCAGAACTTCAGTCCTGAATTTAACATAGAAACATAGAAAATAAGTGCAGGAATAGGCCATTTGGCCATTTGGCCCTTTGAGCCAGCACCGCCATTCAGTATGATCATGGCTGATTATCCAAATCAAGATTCAAGATTCAATTTAATTTAATTGTCACATGTACCAATTAAGGTACAGTGAAAGGTATCAGTACCCCGTTCGTGCTTTCCCCCTATATCTCTTGATTCCGTTAGCCCTTAGATCTGAAGAGGGGTCTCGACCCGAAACGTCACCCATTCCTTCTTTCCAGAGATGCTTCCTGACCCGCTGAGTTACTCCAGCACTTTGTGTCTACCTTAGCCCAAGAGCTCTATCCAACTCTCTCTTATATACATCCAGTGAATTGGCCTCCACTGCCTTCTGTGGCAGAGAATTCCACAGATTCACAACTCTCTGGGTCGAAATGTATTTCCTCATCTCTGTACTAAATGGCCTACCCCTTATTCTTAAACTGTGGCCCCTGGTTCTGGACTCCCCCAACACCGGGAATATTTTTCCTGCATCTAGACTGTCCAATCCCTTAAGAATGTTATATGTTTCTATAAGATACCCTCTCATCCTTCCAAATTCCAGTGAATACACTGTTTGCTCAGTCAATCCATTCTTTCATCTTCTGTCATCCCGAGAATTAACCTGATGAACCCACGCTGCACACCCTCAATAGCAAGAATGCCCTTCCACAAATTAGGAGACCAAAACTGCACACAATGCTCTAGGTGTGGTCTCACCAGGGCCCTGTACAACTGCAGTAGGACCTCCTTGCTCATATACACAAATCCTCTCGCTATGAAGGCCAACATGGCATTAGCTTTCTTCACTACCTGCATGCTTACTTTCAGTGACATGAACAAGGTAACCCAGATCTAGTTGCACCTCCCCTTTTCCTAACCTGACACCATTCAGGTAATAATCTGCCTTCCTGTTCTTGCCACCAAAGTGGATAACCTCACATTTATCCCCATTATACTGCATCTGCCCACTCACCCAACCTATCCAAGTCACCCTGCAGCCTCATAGCATCCTCCTCTCAGCTCACACTGCCACCCAGCTTTGTGTCATCCACAAACTTGGAGATGTTACATTTAATTCCTTTGTCTAAATTGTTAATATATATTGTAAATAACAGGGGTCCCCGCACTGAGCCCTGTGGCATGCACACTAATTTTGCGCACTAATTCCTTTAGTTTGCGAGATGTCCATAATACAGTTTAATTAATGCTGCATTTTAATTGGCTTGTACAGTACACTCTGCAGAACAACAGATTTTGCAATGTTGGTGATTGCTAACATTAAAATGTGTTTATAATGTCAGCTGTGCTCACTAACTTTCTATACTCTATTACTTAGTTAGTTTAAATGTAATATCTTATTAGTAAAATAAAAGTCTATTGTTCAACAAAAATTTGAAGTAAATTGATAAAAAGGAAAAGATAAATTTTGACTGTTTAAAATGGAAATTAATATCTACAGTACTTCCGAAAGTAAATAATGTGCATAAACTGCAGAATGCTTAGATGTTAGGAAGCCTAAATCTATTGTTCAGAAAGATAACAGAAATCAACATTTTATAGCAAATGTGGGATCAAGAAAAGGAGCATCTGAAGAAATTCAATGAACTGATTGTTGATCACAGAGTTCGACCAACCCTGCTGATGCCGATCTGGAACATTGCAGGCTTCATGTTGGGTAAATACTATCATTTATTCCAATCCACTTACACACTCAATCAAGGGTTGCAGTGAAATCACACAAGTACCTGCAGGATCCTCATTTCAATAGGTCTTTCACTGCTGTCACTGTTTTGCAGTATTACAGTCGCTGCATTTTTCAGATAGATAATATAGGTATGTTGCAAAGCCTACCTGAAGCGTCGCTGAAAATCTGTCGCTGCGGGTGTGCGTGATTTTGGCGCAGTTTAGAGGGGGGCGGGTATAAAACGCGATTTTCTCTAGGCTGTTCAAATCGAAGATGTTCAGCCTAGTTAATTATTAACGAAAAATCGCTGGAAGACCCCGTCGCAAAAGCTATTATTAGTTTTAAAGGCCTCGTATAATAGTTATAGTAGTTTAAAAATCAATCTCAACCCGCGACCACCGGCAGCTGTCAGGGTCGCATAGAGCAAATAATAGAAGGTAGGCTGCATATTTTTACATTAAAAAGGGCTTCTTAAGATCCCTTTATACAAAGTTTAATATTGCGAGTAGCTCATTTTGGGCCCATTATATCCCGCAGTATTTTTCTGGGCATTTGAGGGCACAGATCTAGCGCAATGTGAACGTTCTAAACCAGCGCGTTCACAGGATCCCACTAGAAAGCTGATTTAAAATGGACTTTAATTCACAGCAATTGAACACTAAATTCCTTCCATTTGGCCTATAAATTAATGTAAATGAGATTTAAAAATCATGTTTTATTGTGAATTATTTATGAATATTATTTGGACACTTAGGCTATTTAAAAATGTTAATCATTTATTAAGAAATGGATAGATGTTTAGATCTAGTAATTGAAGTTTGAAATTAGCTACACTTGGGTAACTAACTAATTATATGCTTTAATTTCAGGTCATCCAAGTAAGATTATTTTATATTTGTTTCAGAATGGTTCAATCTACGATAACTGAAAATTTCATTCAGTTCTCTTAATTTTTAAGAAGGTTATGGGCTTTTGACTGCACACGATCACAGCTTTTTTGTTATGTCCATAGAAAATCAATAGGGAACAAGATGCTCATTTCCGAGTATGAAAATGGCCATAACATTTTAAATACTTGAGATATGAAAGTGAATTAGGTGTCAAATTAAACTTCTTTTTATGCTTTATCTGATGGGATAAATTACAGACTTGATCTTTAAAATCTCAAAATTTTGTAATATTGCTAGATAATATCATCGTATAATTTGACTTCCCGATTTCTCCAGTTTCTCAGGTGGCTTTCTGAATGTTTTTTATCTCCTGCTGGCTTTTCTCAGTAAAACTCAGATAATTCCCGAGCCCATTGTTCTGATGGTTCAGCATCTGCCTCATCTGATGCCGTTACCTACACTGCTTTTTCCCATGTTGGGATCCATTGATGCACTCCCTTCAAATGCACTAAGACCGTGTTACAATGCTCGTTTTAACGTTACTGGCCCCAGTTTCCAACACGTGGGTTAAACTAAGCCTAAACTGGAAAAGCTATTGTACATTAAAAGAGTAAATATACAATGGTCCCGAGAATCTGCCAGTCTGACACCAAGGTTGCTGGATTATTGGAATTTTATGTAACCAAAAATGGAAATGGCCAAAGTAAGATTTAAAAGAAGGGACCCAATCAGAAACGTCACCTATCCATGTTCTCCACAGATGCTGCCTGACGCGCTGAGTTACTCCAGCACTCTGTGAAACGTCACCTATCCATGTTCTCCACAGATGCTGCCTGACCCGCTGAGTTACTCCAGCACTTTGCGTCTTTCTTCAACCAACATAGAGTAACGCCAAAGGTACACAAAATTGCTGGGGAAACTCAGCGGGTGCAGCAGCATCTATGGAGCGAAGGAAATAGGCGACGTTTCGGGCCGAAACCCTTCTTCAGACGCCAGTCTTACTTCAAGTAAACGCCAATGCTGATTTACAAAAACCAGATGCATGTTTTGCACAAGTAATTTCCACATTGAGTTCTGCTTTGTAACTTTATTTGTTTCTTAAACTCTTACTTTAAAATCTTCAATCGTTTGTAAATATTGACCTATTTTTGACCTATCTATGCTTCTGAGCGGGAATGGGATTGTGTTATCTCGGCTGGCAATGTGCCTATTCAGGGAATATTCTCCTCTTATCCTCAGGCTTAACAGAGACATTTGAGCTCTCCAAGTTTGTTTGTGTGTGTGGTTGGTTGTGCACACATGTATGTGTGCATGAGAGAACGTGTGTGTGTGTGTTTCTGAGAGCTGAGGAGAGATGGAAATCGAACACTCGTTACAAATGTTATTATTGCAATTGCCAGAAGTGGCATTATATTCAGTTTTTAAATGCATTATATTTCTGGAACAACATGTGATATGGTTTATTCAATGTAATGTTTCCTAATATAATGGCAGATACACCTATTACAGAACAGTAAATCCTTTGATACACCGATGTATGTATTTTGTTGGCGTTTGTTGAAATGATACAGGATTGCTGGGCTGATGATAAATGGGTATTTTCTGTCATCTTTTTACAGGAGCTGGAACAGCTCTTTTAGGGAAAGAGAGTGCCATGGCCTGTACTGTAGCAGTGGAGGAAACAATATCACAGCATTATAACAATCAGATCAGGGTGTTAATGGAAGATGATCCAGAAAGACACAAAGATTTACTTGAAGTAAGCATTTTTTTTCCATTTATGCAAGATAATTAAATTTATATCATAGTGCAGACATATTTAAATATATTAACATAGTATAATAACTCCATGATCTAAGCTATCTCTGAAACATATCATTGTAAGTTTCAATTCTTCTCTCAATGTTCGCCATGGAATTTGCCTGGATTTTCTGCAACATTTCCTGTGTTGTGTGCAGTTTTAGTTTTAGTCAAGCTGCATTGGGTAGTATGGGTGAACAAGAGGTATTATAGCCTCACAGAGTTTCCGTTGGATAAATCGAGGGATACCTGCCATTCCTTGGCTTATTGCAAGTTAAAATAAAAGTCACAGTGAATAAAAATAACTGGAGTAAATCGAATGATGAGCATCCATCAACATGAATCCCCATTCTTGGTTGAGTATTGCACATTGGTTGAAAAGGTGTAAGTCTTGGTAATAATTGAAGTGGGGATTGCAGGTTCAACATTAATCTGACCGGACTGTGCTAGACTGGAGGGAAGATACTTTTGCAGCTATGTGAATATTGGGCTGTATTTGTGATTGCTCCCTGGTGAAGTGGAATAATAATATAATAATATAATAATATATCTTTTATTGTAATTGCACGTCAGTGCAACGAGATTTAGTGTGCAGCTCCACTGATGTACAAGAAAGGTAAATAAATACAATACATAAATAAACAAGCTGAATTGATTGACGTGACCATCTGAGGGAGACTGTCCAAAGGGGGTGGGTGGGGGGGCACTCATTAGGGCCGGTTCAGAGCCGCTATAGATCTTGGGATAAAACTGTTCCTGAGTCTGGAGGTTCGGGCGTAGAAGGCCTTGTAACGTCTGCCGGAGGGAAGTAGTTGAAACAGACCGTGGCAGGGGTGTGATGAGTCCTTATGGATGCTGAGGGCCTTCCTGAGGCACCGCGTGTGGTAGATGCCCTCCAAGGCTGGTAACTCTGTCCCGATGATCCGCTGCGCTCTGTTGACGACGCGCTGAAGAGCTCTCCTCTCCGCCTCCGTGCAGCTGAGATACCACACAGAGATGCCTACGTTAGTATGCTCTCTGTGGTGCAGCGGTAGAACGTTGTCAGCAGCTGTTGGGGCAGACCAGTCTTTTTTAATGTCCTCAGGAAGAACAGTCGTTGCTGTGCCTTCTTGACCAGCGCGGCGGTGTTTGTGGACCATGTGAGGTCTTCTGAAATGTGAGTGCCCAGAAACTTAAAGCTGGACACTCTCTCCACACTTTCCCCATAAATGGAGATTGGGGCGTATTCTCCAGAATGGGACCTCCTGAAGTCAATAATCAGCTCCTTGGTCTTGGAGGTGTTTAGTGCCAAGTTGTTATTGGCGCACCAGTCCGCCAGGTTCTGCACCTCCGCTCTGTAGTTTGTTTCATCACCGTTGGTGATCAGCCCAATCACTGTTGTGTCATCTGCAAACTTCACGATGGTGTTGGTGTCGAATGCAGGGACACAGTCGTGAGTGAAGAGGAAGTAGAGCATGGGGCTTAGTACACAACCCTGTGGTGTGCCGGTGCTCAGGGTGATGGTGGAGGACAGGTGCGGGGCCCAGTCTCACTGCCTGCGGGCGCTCCGTGAGAAAGTTCAGGATCCAAGCGCATATCGGTGAGCTGAGGCCTAGCTGGTGGAGTTTGGTGGTGAGCTTGGTGGGGATGACCGTATTGAATGCAGAGCTATAGTCAATGAAGAGCATCCTCACATACGTGCCCTGTCTGTCCAGGTGAGTCAGGACAGTGTGAAGGGCCAGAGAGATGGCATCCTCTGTCGATCTATTTGCCCTGTATGCAAATTGATGGGAGTCCAGTGAGGCAGGGATGCTGGATTTAATATGGGAGAGGACCAGCCTTTCGAAGCACTTCATGGGGATTGGAGTCAGGGCAACCGTAGTCGTTGAGGTTGGTGATTTTGGACTTTTTCGGCACCGGCACTATTACAGGTGCAGTACTTACCCATTTTCTTAGCACTTGTATCCTTTACCTTAATCAGGTATGTGTATGCTTTTTATTTATTTTTTATAAAATAATTGGTATAGTGCAGGTCCAGTAACATTTCAGGATTTTGGTGCGCTCTAGGAGTTTTATCGATACTGTATCCAATGTTCAATGTTACTATTCAATGTTAAGATTTTTTTTAATACACTTAAAATACATTCCAATACATTTAACATCCAAAATGACTCATTTCGTGATTATTTTCCTCATGATATTTGCACTGTAATTAAGGTTGTCAAAATAAAAGAATCAAAGTGCAGGTTAAACTTCAATGCAGCTAATGATGGTCTCGGTGGCAAAGTAGTTTTGAGGATCTTTCTGCAGGATTACTCAATATGAATAACTCATGTTTACCATGTCAGAGTCAAGGCATTTCTATTCACACAATGAAATACCCTTGAGCCTCAATAATGTGTCTTTTTATTGAAGTTGTCCAAGAACTAGACAAACGGCAAAGTAATGGAGTATTTTCTGTTTGTAGACTTAATCTCCGGTGACTTCACTGCACTCAGTGACACTGAGATGTAATGAAACAAATAGAAACATAGAAACATAGAAACATAGAAATTAGGTGCAGGAGTAGGCCATTCGGCCCTTCGAGCCTGCACCGCCATTCAATATGATCATGGCTGATCATCCAACTCAGTATCCTGTACCTGCCTTCTCTCCATACCCTCTGATCCCCTTAGCCACAAGGGCCACATCTAACTCCCTCTTAAATATAGCCAATGAACTGGCCTCGACTACCCTCTGTGGCAGAGAGTTCCAGAGATTCACCACTCTCTGTGTGAAAAAAGTTCTTCTCATCTCGGTTTTAAAGGATTTCCCCCTTATCCTTAAGCTGTGACCCCTTGTCCTGGACTTCCCCAACATCGGGAGCAATCTTCCTGCATCTAGCCTGTCCAACCCCTTAAGAATTTTGTAAGTTTCTATAAGATCCCCTCTCAATCTCCTAAATTCTAGAGAGTATAAACCAAGTCTATCCAGTCTTTCTTCATAAGACAGTCCTGACATCCCAGGAATCAGTCTGGTGAACCTTCTCTGCACTCCCTCTATGGCAATAATGTCCTTCCTCAGATTTGGAGACCAAAACTGTACGCAATACTCCAGGTGTGGTCTCACCAAGACCCTGTACAACTGCAGTAGAACCTCCCTGCTCCTATACTCAAATCCTTTTGCTATGAAAGCTAACATACCATTCGCATTCTTCACTGCCTGCTGCACCTGCATGCCCACTTTCAATGACTGGTGTACCATGACACCCAGGTCTCGCTGCATCTCCCCTTTTCCTAGTCGGCCGCCATTTAGTCTGCTTTCCTGTTTTTGCCACCAAAATGGATAACCTCACATTTATCCACATTATACTGCATCTGCCAAACATTTGCCCGCTCACCCAGCCTATCCAAGTCACCTTGCAGTCTCCTAGCATCCTCCTCACAGCTAACACTGCCCCCCAGCTTAGTGTCATCCGCAAACTTGGAGATATTGCCTTCAATTCCCTCATCCAGATCATTAATATATATTGTAAATAGCTGGAGTCCCAGCACTGAGCCTTGCGGTACCCCACTAGTCACTGCCTGCCATTGTGAAAAGGACCCGTTTACTCCTACTCTTTGCTTCCTGTTTGCCAGCCACTTCTCTATCCACATCAATACTGAACCCCCAATGCCGTGTGCTTTAAGTTTGTATACTAATCTCTTATGTGGGACCTTGTCGAAAGCCTTCTGGAAGTCCAGATACACCACATCCACTGGTTCTCCCCTATCCATGCTACTAGTTACATCCTCGAAAAATTCTATAAGATTCGTCAGACATGATTTACCTTTTGTAAATCCATGCTGACTTTGTCCAATGATTTCACCACTTTCCAAATGTGCTGCTATCCCATCTTTAATAACTGACTCTAGCAGTTTCCCCACTACCGATGTTAGACTAACTGGTCTGTAATTCCCCGTTTTCTCTCTCCCTCCCTTCTTAAAAAGTGGGGTTACGTTTGCTACCCGCCAATCCTCAGGAACTACTCCAGAATCTAAAGAGTTTTGAAAGATTATTACTAATGCATCCACTATTTCTGGAGCTACTTCCTTAAGTACTCTGGGATGCAGCCTATCTGGCCCTGGGGATTTATCGGCCTTTAATCCATTCAATTTACCCAACACCACTTCCCGGCTAACCTGGATTTCACTCAATTCCTCCAACTCCTTTGACCCGCGGTCCCCTGCTATTTCCGGCAGATTATTTATGTCTTCCTTAGGAAGACGGAACCAAAGTAGTTATTCAATTGGTCCGCCATATCCTTGTTCCCCATGATCAACTCACCTGTTTCTGACTGCAAGGGACCTACATTTGTTTTAACTAATCTCTTTCTTTTCACATATCTATAAAAACTTTTGCAGTCAGTTTTTATGTTCCCTGCCAGTTTTCTTTCATAATCTATTTTTCCTTTCCTAATTAAGCCCTTTGTCCTCCTCTGCTGGTCTCTGAATTTCTCCCAGTCCTCCGGTATGCTGCTTTTTCTGGCTAATTTGTACGCATCATCCTTTGCTTTGATACTATCCCTGATTTCCCTTGTTATCCACGGATGCACTACCTTCCCTGATTTATTCTTTTGCCAAACTGGGATGAACAATTTTTGTAGTTCATCCATGCAGTCTTGATGCCATCTCCAACTTCACTACTACTGTTAGGTGGCCTGTACACAACACCCACCAGCGTTTTCTGCCCCTTAGTGTTTCGCAGCTCTACCCATACCGATTCCACATCCTCCAAACTAATGTCCTTCCGTTCCATTGCGTTAATCTCCTCTCTAACCAGCAATGCTACCCCACCTCCTTTTCCTTTCTCTCTATCCCTCCTGAATATTGAATATCCCTGGATGTTCAACTCCCAGCCTTGGTCACCCTGGAGCCATGTCTCCGTGATCCCAACTATATCATAGTCATTAATAGCTATCTGCACATTCAACTCATCCACCTTATTACGAATGCTCCTTGCATTGAGACACAACGCCTTCAGGCTTGTTTTTACAACACTCTTACCCCTTATACAATTATGTTGAAATGTGGTCCTTTCTGATTTTTGCCCTGGTTTTGTCTGCCTGCCACTTTTACTTTTCACCTTGCTACCTATTGCATCTACCCTCATTTTACACCCCTCTGTCTCTACGCTCACACATTTAAGAAATCCTTTCCCTTTAACTCCATCCTCCACTATCCCATTTGACACCCCACCCCCCTTATTCAGTTTAAAACCACCCGTGTAGCAGTGGCAAACCTGCCTGCCAGAATGCTGGTCCCACACCTGTTAAGATGCAATCCGTCCCTTTTGTACAGTTCCCCCTTACCCCAAAACAGATCCCAGTGATCTAAGAATCTAAATCCCTGCCCCGTGCACCAGTTCCTCAGCCACACGTTCAGGTCCCGTATCTCCCTGTTCCTGCTCTCGCCAGCACGAGGAACTGGAAGCAAACCGGAGATAACAACCCTGGAGGTCCTGCTTTTCAGCATTTTTCCGAGCTCTCTAAAGTCACGCTGCAGAATATTCATCCCCTTCTTTCCGACATCGTTTGTGCCGACATGCACTACCACTTCCGGATGTTCACCTTCGCCCTTGAGGATTTTCTGCACTCTGTCCGTGACATCCTGGATCCTGGCACCAGGAAGGCAGCACACCATCCTCGCATCCCGTCTGTTGCCGCAGAAACCCCTGTCCGTACCTCTCACAATTGAGTCTCCCACTACAATGGCGTTGCCTGCCTTAGGCCTTTTTGGTTTTGGCTCAACAGCCCTATTCGCATCACAAGCCAGTCCGCCGCCCAGTGTAAACACCTCTTCTGTCCCGACAGCTTCTAAGTGGGTGAACCTGTTCACAAGAGGTACAACACCCGGGGACGTTGGCATTCCATGCTTCCCTCCCGTTCTCACTGTCTCCCACCTTCTCTCTTCCAGTACCTTAGGTGTAACAATCGTACTGTAGGACTTGTCGAGGAACGACTCCGTTTCTCGGACGAACCGGAGGTCATCCACTTGCTTCTCCAGTTCCCCAACACGGCCCTTCAGGAGCTCTACCTGGATGCACTTCTCGCATTTGTAGCAGCCAGAGGCACTAGCGGTGTCCTTGACCTCCCACATACTGCAAGCATCGCACTGAATCAGCTTGCCTGACATTTCCTTCTTTCGTCTCCTCACTGAAGACTCTCGAGCCAAAGACCACACTTTTCTCACAGGGCACTTCACTCACTGCCGCTCGCTAAGAGCAGTCTTACTTTTATATTAAAAAATGTGATGTTATAAATGGTGCTACCATTTTACTTAAGCGTTATAATCTATCTATACAATATGTAATTAATTTGAGTGTATTGCTATGTAATTATTTTATGAATTAAACATGTTCAGAATGCATAAAATTAGTTGAGTGCATGCTTTGATCTTTCTGTAAACTATGCAAAAGGAGGCTGAGTTGTCCATTGTGGAGTCAGGAGGATATAGGATATTTATTGCAACCAAATTCAGACATTCTTGGTCAGGGCTTGAGCTGACTGCTGCTACGCGGTGAGGCCTGAACTCACTAGAATATTGGTACAGTTATCCTAATAATTATATTTGATTTTATGCATTTACAGTCTTGAGTTATTAAAATGTAGTTTAATCTCAAAATATATTACCTTTCTACTGGGATGTAAAGGATTAAGCATTTATTGGGTATTTTTAAGGCAGAGATTGACAGATTCTTGATTAGTAAAGCGGCCTTTTCACGGGGCGACTTGACGCAAGAGTTAACCAGAGTTTAACATCGTGGGAACCTCGTGCGATAACAGTACGGCATTCGTGGACCACCGTGGACCACCGTAGCGCTTACGGCAGGTAATCGTGTATCTTGGTCACTCGGGAGAAAATTCAAGAAAGTTTGAATTTCTCCAAGAGTGACTTGTACACTTGTGGTTGAGCATTGCAACATTATATGAACGTAGTGGCCAGTGCGATATCCGTAATAACTCTTGCGGGTACCGTGGGAACTCCTGCGAACGGTGAACCCGGAAGCTGGACAGAGGGGACAGAAGGTGAGTAAAAATTGTCTTCTGTGGGATTGAATTTTAAAAATAAATAAAAATAAAGATTTGCTTCCGCATATGGACATCAACTTATTCATGAGTTATGTTAATGAGATTCAAGAAAATAACTATAATCTTTAAAAGGGACTTTAAAAGGGACTTTACTGAAAGGTTACGCATTTTTATGGTCCGTGAGAATTTTTTCACATGTACTTCTTTGAAAGATACAGCTCGGAGTCCTCGCCGACTAGCGATCGATGCCTTTCCGAAGCAGTGTCCGAAACGCTACCAATCAATGTTCTCCAGAGACCCGTGTAAGGAGTGAACTGCACATGCTGGTTTAAACCGAAGACAGACACAAAACGCTGGAGTAACTCAGCGAGTCAAGCAGCATCTCTGGAGAAAAATAGCTGATGTTTCGGGACGAGACACATCTTCAGACTCAATTCCGATTAGGATGTCTGAAGAAGGGTTCCGATTCGAATCGCCACCTATTCTTTTTCTCCAGAGATATGGAGACCCTTCTGATATGCTGCCTGTGGTCGATAAATGCGTAACCTTTCAGTAATGTCCCTTTTAAAGTCCCTTTTAAAGATTATAGTCGAGGGAGAGGAGGGGGAGACAGATGGGGGTGTCTTCATTTACTGGCGGCGGGTGTCTGTCACTGAAACAGGCAGGTGAGATTTCACATCCACCTTGTGTGTGCCTCTCTCTCTCTCTCTCCCTCCCTCTTACACAGGCTGAGAGACTCTGCCTCTGTGAGTGTACGTCTCTTTCTCCCCCTCTCCCACACACAGTAAGACCGAGGTACTGTGCTCAGTCCATCTGTGTCTCCCACATACACAGTAAAACATGTCTCCAAATGAGCCAATTCAACCAAGGGAGGATATTTATAGTGTGTGAAAAAAAAAGTTACATCATTTGTGTCACGTGTAGTTCACGATGTTCATTCAAGATTTAACGCGAACGCTCGGGAGACGGACAAGTCACTCGCACAAATAACAGAAATGCCGAGTACCGTGGGAACTCTTTATCTACCCCCCGTTATATCGTGCGAGACTCGTGCTGGACCACGACCACTTCACTCTGGTGACATCTTGCGTCAACTCGCCCCGTGAAAAAGCCCCATAAAGGTGTCAGGGTTATGGTGGAGTAGACTCGATGGGCTGAATGGCCTAATTCTGCTCTTAGAACTTAAGACCGTATCTTTCTTTCAGGTGTTGAGGAAATTCCGAGATGAAGAGGTGGAACATCATGACACAGGACTGGCTCACGGGGCAGAAATGGTAAGCTCCTGGCTCAGAAAGTTACTGGTAGACCATGGAATTGTGACATATAGTTGTTGAAGTGATGATAATTAGACTTTGGATGGGCAATATCAAAGGACTAAAATTTCCCCATGCTGATTCAGAAAAATAGAATAATTTAACTTTATCTTATTCAACGATGTTGAAAAGCTGCATTTCTACCTTTGGTGCAACTAAAATCACAATTTTCTGTGCAAAAAGAATTGGTTGTAAAATATTGTTTGTTCTATCTTTTTTTCCTGGGTCAGTCCTCTTGAAAACGTATTCACTCTATTTTCTCCAGAAATAAAATCTTAAGAAATAAATGCAGAAGTAATTCAGGATTTCTGCTTTGTGATGAAAACCAACATTTTTGAAGGATGATATGAAGTTTAGAGCTGAAATACATGTCCCAATTAAAATATTGGATTACAGTCTTTCCTGGAGTCCTGTATGGATTTAGTCATGAATAACCTTGTGACAATCTATGAAAGCAGTATAATAGACGTCCCTAAGTCTCGCAACATTCTGTAATCTTCAATCAAATTAGAATCTATCTAGTTTTCTCAAAACCAGACTCCATCCACTTCCATTCTAGCTCGTTGAGCGTTTGGAAGAACCAGACAATGACATTTCTCAGTGCTTTTTGGAATTAAGATCCCCCAGATTTAGAAGAAGGCACCAACTCCATGAGAGATCAGTCGACTTTAGGTCAGTCTTCCATAAAAGCGAGATACTGGAGATGAAATGGAAGTAGCGTGATGGCGGCATAGACACAGTAGAGCAAAGGGTCTGTTTCCATCATGTATTTCTAAACTCCAAACTAAAAGTGATCAGCTCCTGTAAGGACAGGTGCTGTTTTACATCAGACTATGTGAAGCATGAAGCAGTTTGCCTGCCTACATCGCAATAGCAATACATCAACTGGAACTCGTGACACTCCGTTCAGACAGCACCCGTAGTCAGGATTGAACCCGGGTCTTTGGCGCTGTGAGGCAGCAACTCTACCGCTGTGCTGCCCCTCATCACAAAGTAAAACAAAGTCGGCACATCCACAAGATGTGCGACTAAAGATTTGAACAGAAAGAGACTGCAATGGCCCATGGACATTCATACATGCATGCTCAGTACATGGTGTACCTGCACTTACTAAAGGCCAGGCTGGACTGCAGAATATAAAGAAATCCATTGAAGAATGAAGACTGAAAAAATACATAAACTGATAAAACAATGTGTCAGTAGATTTGTGAAATTTGTATATATTCATCCAATTGGTAAAATTTTGCCCATATTTACTAATCTTCTAAATTATTTTTTTTAGGCACCTGCCTATTCGCTATTGAAGAATGTAATACAAGTTGGATGCAAGGCTGCCATCTACATATCTGAACGCATTTAACACTTCCCCCACAGGATCAATGATTTTCTGTACAGTCTAATATAGATTGTCATACATAATAAAACAGTTTAATGTCAACTGACTGACATTAATCCTGCAGTTTATTTCACTCATGGAAGTGAATGTGTCTATATGTGCAGGCTTTATTCTTGGTGGTTACTGCCATCTGATGATTCATCGCATTTGCATAAATGCCCCTTGCTGCTTAAATATTGAGGACATATCCATTTGGTCAATTCACCGCAGCTCCAGAAATGGTTGACTGAATGTTCTGATGAGATGTGTATGTATTCTCACAGAATCAGCTGTAGAATTCCCCAGTGTTTGGTCATTAATCATTCTGAGGTCCTGCTCAGCAAGTTAATACAAGCTGGGCAGTGGGTCAGAGAAGGAAAAACTGATCAAGAGTTTTTAACCACTACTTTAATCTCAGGTCATGATTTCAGAGATAGCTATCAGTTTGCTTGTCCATACTGAGTGCCGGGATTTAAGTGAACAATAGTTATTTACGAGAAAATCAGGAAGCCATACCTGAATCAATTCTGTATCTTTTATACAGCAGTGGAGTATATTACAGATGATAAAGGGGAGCTCGGCTAATTTTAATTTACATTTCAAAGGATCATTAACAATTAACAATGAACAATTGCAACAAAATAATATTGTGTGTGGCCAAGAGGTAAATCTTTAACTAATTATTTAATATGTTATTGTGTCTTTTGGAAAATGTAGTTATTAAAATATTAAAATACACCTCCACTTAACTTCAAGTAGTTTAAAGTATGTCCATGTAATTCCGAGCTGTAGCTGCCGGGGGCAGTATACAATAAATTGAACAGAGGTTCGTTCTCTACCCTGTATTTAATATTGTAAGTTTAACAATATCTTCATTTAGCCACATGCTACAGAAGTTTACTTCTTTCTGCTCTCATTGGCATGTATTTTTAACAATAGCCTAAATAATATGTACATTTTTTAAAGCATTTATTTGTATGACTGAGTTTCAGTTCTATGTAAGATTTCCATATTTACTGATGGTACAAACTGTCAGCAATGGCATGTAATCAGGTCGTTTGTTAATCCGGCACACTTGATGCCAGACTAGCAGCTTTCTGGACGATCAGATGTCGTCTGTTAATTCAGTTGTTTCCAAATGTTACAGTGTGGAATTATAATGTTTCCAGACACCCTAGTAAGTTAGAAGGGGCTGAGGAAACAAGGGGCCAGTAAGTGAGAGTTGGAACAGAGCCGGGTAAGTTTAAAGGTGGCACGACAGTGGATTATCAGAGTTTTACTGTGGCCAGACTGAGTGTGTGTGTGCGTGAAGATCTGACAAGGAAGTGAAACAATAAAAATACAAAAGGCCATCTTGCTTCTGCGGGAACTCTATTCCATGTTCCCAATTCTCCGTCTGTTTCCATGTGTTCTGATGACACCATCTTTAAAATCAGTGCTTCCAAAGTGCCTTTCCATTTCTTCACAGGGTTTCCCCTTCACTACAGTCGGCAGCCTTTTGCTGTGTCCGGGCGACAGATAGTAGAGCTTCTGCCTTGGCCCTTGGTTCAACCATGACCATGGATGCTGTATGTGGAGTTTGCACGTTTTCTCTGTGACCACGTGGCTTTCTTCCGGGTGCTTTGGTTTCCCACATCCCAAAGATCTGTTGGATTAGTTAAGTGGCAGCTACGAATTCCCCGAGTGTTACAATCTAAGGAAAATTGATGAGAGTGTGGTGAAATTCTTTAAAAATAGGATGAAAGTAATTTGATGGTCCGTGTGTACTCGGTGTGTCAAAGAGCCTGTTTCTGTGCTGCATCTTTCTGTGACTCCGATACTTGTTTCTCATCCTCCCTTCTCATTCCAGCAAGAATACGATTCCTTTTCAATTTCCTTTCCACCCACCTCCAATCAGTTTTTGCAAATACCGACCTTCAGCATAATGCCACCACCAATCACAATGCCTTCCATGACCAACCTGCTCCCTCTGATATGAACCACTCAAGTCAAGGAATTCCAGGCTTTCTGAGGATTCCCTGTCCAAATGGTTGATCACTTTGCAAAGCACCTCCAGGCTTTTTATCAGCACACCCCCAGCATCTTGCTGGCAATCACCTTGTCTCTATCTCCAAAATACTGGCAAGAGACTGGAAGTGACATCAAAGGAAAGGAAATGCAACGTGTGGAATGTGACTAACTGGTTAGCTCTTAACAAGGTTTTACTGTTTACACAAATGGGCTGCTTTATTTTTTGAGAGGTTGCAAATAGAATCAAGAGCAAACATCCTTAAGGGGCTGTCCCACTTGGGCGATCTAATTGGCGAGTTTAGGGGAGTTTGAAAAGAAATGTCATGTTGAAGACCTCCTTCGACTATGATGAAGACGAGCTACGACTAACTTCGGGAATATTGGACACCGAATAGTGGAGAGTGAAGACGACCTCCCTTTGACCTCCCTTCGACTATGATGAAGACTATCTACGACTACCCTCGATTACCTATGACTAACATGCCGACCTACTAGGATTTAAATAAAATATCGATTTTTTTCACACCTTACACCTTACTTCTGTCTCCCTCTCCCCTGACTCTCAGTCTGAAGAAGGGTCTTGACCCGAAACGTCACGCATTCCTTCTCTCCGGAGATACTGCCTGTTCTGCTGAGTTACTCCAGCATGTTGTGTCTAGGGAGTTTTAATCTTGCAGTTTTACATGGAGTCTGGCTTACCACACTTGGTCAAGTTTTGCTTTCATGCCAAGAGGTGTCACTGCAAATAAATTAATGTATACCTCATTCTTTATAAAACTCACACTTTTTTAGTGCACTAAATAAGTCATTATTGACACTACAAACAATAGAGAATGTTATTACGTTCATAAATCTATTTTTTATTGAGTAAAATGAATTTGCTTGGCATTTCTGAGAAGCATTGCATTCCATGTGGGCTGAAAACATGTGGAATAAATTAGGCTTGAAACTATAAATCATCAATTCTATTGAGAGTCGGTTCCTGCAGTTTAAAGTTGCACATAATATTCTGCAACAATCGTCTAGTTAGTTTGATTTGTTCAATGAATGGTTTTTATAATTATCTTTATTTTTCTTTTAAAAATGTCAAGAGACTATTCTTTGGTTATTCTACTGCTGCTGTGAAAAGAGTTCAATAATCATGTGCCCTATAAAACCAGTGTGAGAGATTGTTTGGAAACAAAACCCACTGTGCCTATGTGCCTGTGCTATTCATTTAGAAATGGGGTATTTCTACATTTTAATAAAATTGTTTTAATGTACCATAAAACTGCAACATAAAACTCCAAAGACTCTTAAATTATGACCATCTGCAGTGAAGTACAGTGTACATCTGGCATAGTAAATGTGGACCTGTGTAGGCAGAGTACATTCACTTTGCATATTGTGGTCAATTTTCACACTCACAGTAAAAGGGAACTTTATCGTAGCCTAGATATTGGAAGGAGTAAACGGAATCTTACACTTTCATACACTGTTGATCATCTGTGTATCGTGGGCAACACTGTATAATTTCTCACAAGCTCATGTAGTATAACGTTTTATATCCAAGATCTTATGTTCAAGGTAAAGGGCGACTTAGTTGGAGACGACTTTGAAAACTATGCTATAAAAATGCAGTCGTAACCGCGTTCTAGAGTATCTGGTTTGCCATAGTTTCATTATTATTATTATCTTGATCTCGATTTATTACTTGTTACTCTAATATTCTTTCAATCCATATTTGCGAGCTGACTCATGTTCTTATTGTATTTGACTAAATGCATGTTAGCTGGACTATACATCACAAAACATGTTGCACAGAGTATGCAACGATCATTCTTACAAAGAGAAACACAGAGCTGTTGAATGAGCACATTGTTCTAGCGTGATATCAGACTCTGGCTTCTGCCCAGCTTGTCGCTGCCATGTCTTCAGGGAGATGAACCAAACAACTTGTATAAATGAGTTTATCTTATTCATTTCCACTGAAGAAGTGTAGGTTTATAGCGTGAATTTGCAAAAGCAAACAAATGTTTTTTGTAAATGTTAAGAAAATCCCAGTAAGCCCTACCTAATTTGTATTCAATAACCCACTTTAAAATGGTTATCATCACCAATGAGGAAGAATGGAAAATTATTCATGACAAAATTAAGCAGCATTCCACATACTAAAATGGTTAATGATTACATTGTGGATCTCCATGTGGATGTAGTGCAGTCCATCACACAGACCAGCAGCTTTTCCGATCTGCTATAAACTAATGGTGCCCAGAAGAGGTCTTGCTCTGGGTCATTTAGCAAGATCCATTGCAATCACCTCATGCCCATAGCGGCTTGGCTCTGCAGGACGCACTGCATATGTTCCTTGCTTCCAGCCTGAGGACTTGTATTGGCCCTGGATCTCGTTATTGTCTAGCTGCTGCACTGATGGCAGCCTGACATTAACATCATTTCACTTGTGGTCCCTGAGCAAGAGAACCATTTGTTGCTCAACAGTGCTTGCTCGTAGGAACTTGGCGACGATCTATCTTGAACAGTTGCCGTCATTGCTGTGTGTGTGGTAAGAAGGGTGTCGACCTGAAACGTCACTCATTCCTTCTGTCCGGAGATGCTGCCTGTGCCGCTGAGTTACTTCCAGCAGTAATTAAGTCTAGTTTAGTTTAGAGATAGAGTATGGAAACAGGTCCTTCGGCCCACTGAGTCCGCACCGACCAACAATCGCACCCTACACATTAGGGGCAATTTAACCCATAAACCTGCACGTCTTTGGAATGTGGGAGGAAACTGGAGCACCCGTAGGAAAACCCACGCGGTCACGGGGAGAACGTACAAATTCCGAACAGACATAGTCATGATTGAACCCGGGTCTCTGGCGCTGTAATGATACGATACAATAGAACTTTATTTATCCCAGGAGGGAAATTGATCTGCCAACAGTCATGAAACAGGAAATTAAAGTGATGAGTGCAAGGATTGGGGATGTGCAAAGATTGGGGAGGGGAGTCAGTCTCAGTCTACCCCACGACAGGGGGGGGGGGGAGGGGGAAGGGGGGAGGGAGTTGTACACAGTTTGATAGCCACAGGGAAGAAGGATCTCCTGTGGCGTTCTGTGCTGCATCTTGGTGGAACCAGTCTGTTGCTGAAGGTGCTCCTCAGGTTGACCAGTGTGTCATGGAGGGGGTGTGAGCTGTGTTGTCCAGGATGCTCTGCAGTTTGAGGAGCATCCTCCCCTCCAAGACCATCTCCCCATGAATCCAACTC
Organism: Amblyraja radiata; assembly: GCF_010909765.2. Taxonomy (NCBI): domain Eukaryota; kingdom Metazoa; phylum Chordata; class Chondrichthyes; order Rajiformes; family Rajidae; genus Amblyraja; species Amblyraja radiata. Next base: position 43,362,140 of record NC_045977.1, read on the forward strand.
CGCCCCCAGGACAGAGCCGGCCTTCCTGAGGAGTTTGTTGATCCTGTTGGCGTCCGCAGCCTTCGCCCTGCTGCCCCAGCACACGGCAGCAAAGAAGATGGCACTGGCTACCACCAATTGGTAGAACATCTGCAGCATCCTATAGCAGATGTTGAAGGAGCGGAGCCTTCTCAAAAAGCACAGGCGGCTCTCTCAGCGTTCCTGGACCAGTCCAGTTTACCGTCCAGGTAAACTCCGAGGTATTTGTGCTCCTTGGTAAACTGCACATCCACACTATAGATGGAGACAGGGAAAGTAATGCAGCAACTCTACTGCTGCGCCACTGTGCCACCTTTAAGTTCACAAGGCAACATGTAGGAGATGAACAGAAAGATGGTGTGTTTCAGAAAGAAACTGCAGATGCTGGAAAAATCGAAGGTAGACAAAAATGCTGGAGAAACTCAGCGGGTGAGGCAGCATCTATGGAGTGAAGGAATAGGTGACATTTCGGGTCGAGACCCTTCTTCAGACTGATGTGGGGGTGAGGGGGACGGGCGGGAAGAAGAAAGGAAGAGGCGGAGACAGTGGGCAGTGGGAGAGCTGGGGAGGGGAAGGAGGGAGAAAGCAAGGAAATTGGAGAAGTCAATGTTCATACCGCTGGGGTGTAAACTACCCAAGCGAAATATGAGGTGCTGCTCCTCCAATTTGCGGTGGGACTCACTCTGGCCATGGAGGAGGCCCAGGACAGAAAGGTCGGATTCGGAATGGGAGGGGGGAGTTGAAATGCTGAGCCACCGGGAGATCAGGTTGGTTAATGCGGACCGAGCGGAGGTGTTGGGCGAAGCGATCGTCAAGCCTATGCTTGGTCTCACTGATGTAGAGCAGTTGACAAAGATAGTGCATCCTCGTGTGTCTTCTAATCCCGGCCCTTGAAGATGGCACATGTGACCTGAGGGAGCTGGTGCGGTACACCTTGTGAATGCCACTCTGCTGCCATTGTGTGTCCATGCTGTATGGTATGAATGGTCAAGCAGGTGGATGGAGAATCAGTCCTGCAGGCTGCTTTGAACAGAATAGCATAGGAAGGAACTGCAGATGCTGGTTTACACCGAAGATAGACACAAAATGCTGGAGTAACTCAGCGGGACAAGCAGCATCTCTGGAGAGAAGGAATGGGTGACGTTTCAAATAAGGGCCTCGGCTTGAAACGTCACCCATTCCTTCTCTCCAGAGATGCTGCCTGTCCCGCTGAGTTACTCCAGCATTTTGTGTCGGTCTTGTACTGAATAGCGTTGGTTGCTCACTTTGTAGTTCAGGCTGAACCATCCTTCAAGCACTGGGCCCCTTTGTTATAATCACTAAATTGTTAGCTGCAGAAAATGAGAACATTCAGGCCCCCCACCCCTCACATGCAAGTCCATTGAAGGAGACAACAGTATTGGACTCATTTCCACAACTTGGTCTTATCTGAGACACGTGATGACACAGAAGCAGCTATTTGGCCATTTGTTGCCATCCTTTTGATTATATTTGCCATTAGCCTGTAGCAAGGGGCAAGTTACAGTTGTCATTCAACCAACCAACATAGTAGGGTCGTGGGTCGATGGAGCCTGCGGCTGGGGCCCGGGTCAGTGCGTACGGACCCGGTGGTGATAGTGGAGAGGTCGGCACGGCGATGGTACTGACCAACAGACGGGGACCGGGACGTGGAAGTGTGGATGCCGCTGCCCGGGGAAGGAGGACCCGGCATGAGGGGGGGGGTTGCCATGAGGGGGGGTGGGGAAGAACAATGGGGGACTGGCGAGGATACTTTGTCAGCTCACTTTATGGGCGATTACCTTAGGTATGCAAGCATGTGACATGTCATTGTGACAATAAAGTATTCAATTCAACTTATCTTTTGAGAGGAAGCCAGAGCAGGTTGTGGGAGCCCACACTGTCACCGAGAGAACATGCAATCACATGCAATTCAGCCCTGCCCTCCAGGAGGCTCGAAGGGCCGAATGGCCTCCTCCTGCACCTATTGTCTATTGTGTGTCTCACCTGCACAGAGTGCTGTGGCACAGTGTGCTGCCCTTTCCCATCACCTTCACACTTAGAGGGGTGATAGCGGTATAAAGGGGAGGGTAGTGTCTTGTGTTCTGTGTCTTGTGTCTACTGTTTGTGGGTAAGTGTGTCTGTTTAGTGTTCAGCCATGAGCGAATGGCGGTGCGGGCTCGACGGACCTGGTGGTCTACTCTCGCACCTACTTTCTATGTTTCTATGTTTCTTCCAATTAGTTTTGAAGTGTGTTTTACCTCTCCTTTTACTTTTGAGATTATATTATGAACTGAATCAACAGCTGAAAACAAAAGGTTGCAGTAAAAAATATCATGAAAGTTGTGCATTTTTGAAAAGTAATAGGAACTGGAGATCCATCTTCCACATTGCTCTGTTGAAATTATAATTCTAGCAGCACTGATGTGGTTTCTAAAAAATATAGAACTCAAAATAACCTGGAGCCGATGAACCTGTTACAAATGGGCTTGAAGGTAGATAGTAAGTATACATTTAATTGTTTGTTCAAGTGCACATTCAGCTAAAAACCAAGGTGGTGGGTCTATAATCTTTACATCTACAATGACATTGTCCAGGGTGCTCGAATTTAAAATGCATTTGTTTATCATCCTGTGCATTTGAATATTTAACGATGCTTGCACTAATCTAATCTCTTGTTCTTATTTAGCAGAGCTGGCTGCTTTAACAGGTTCTGGATAGTCTGCTTCCAAGTTTAAAATCCTTTGCATTCCAAGCAGTTCTATCGTGACCAGTTCAAACAGTCCAGTCCCGTTCATCTCCGGATGGATGCCAAGATCCTTGATTCATTTTGACAGTTAGCTCTGGCTCATTGTCAATTGGCAAATAGCACACCTGAGCCTTGATCTGAGACCACACTTATAATGCTAATATGTTGAGCTGAAAGAACAGGTCATGTCACATCGAGTGACTTTTCTCCACTAATTTCAAATTTTATTTTACGTATTTTTGTCCTTTACCATTCAGACAATCAATAAGCTCTGTCTAAAGCCATTTATCAGATATAATTATAAATAGGTGCTTTCACATTATAGTTTCTGGAAAAAAAAAAAGAATTCCATTTTTTTTAAATTATCAGTTAACATTGAATTGTAGGTTTAATATTTATATGTTGCTCCCAGTATGAGCTGAGTTTGATAATAAATGACATTTTATGCATTGTATATTTATTAGTTTGGTGTTATGGCAAAATAATTTAAATTCTATGTAGGATTTTGGTGATTTAATTTAACCTAATAACCTCTCTGCTCTCTCACAGATAATCAGTCAACAATTCCAGTAGCAAAACACAGCTAATACGATGTGTTCTCACCAGAAACAATATTGGTCAAAGGAATCGGAAAAACAACTGATGGGGTAAAATGAAAGTCTAGTTTAGTTTAGTTTAGATTATACTATGGAAACAGGCCATTCGGCCCACCGAGTACACGCTGACCATCGATCACCCGTTCATACTTGTTCTACATTATCCCACTTTCTCATCCACTCCCTACACGTTACAGAGGCCAATTAATCCATAAAGCCACACATCTTTGGGATGTGGGAGGAAACCGGAGCACCCGGAGTAACCCATGCGGTCACAGGGAAAATGTGCAAACTCCACACAGAAAGCATCCGAGGTCAGGATCGAACCCGAATCTTTTGTACTGTGAGGTAGTGACTCTACCAGCTATGTCAATTGGATTAAAGTTAAACGGATGTTAGTATAGGAAAAACAACACTGAGTCCATTTTGTCTATGATGCCTCTTTCCCACAATCACCCAATCACAAAGTTATCCAGAAGTATTAAAATGTTAAACAGAATACAAACATCATTAAACTCCCAATGCTCTTTTGATTAGACTTCCTTCCACCGATGGTCCAAGTCATTTAGGACCATTCATTTTTATATTAGGTTTGACAACAAGCTGAGTTGGGGTTGTAGTTTAAAGTCATAGTTATATCAGATGTCCTGCTTTTGTTGTGCGCTGAAAATTACAAGAAGTAAAATCTTCAAATCTTTAATGAGTAAAGTTGAGTATATGAAATTAATATAGCTATGTAAGTGTATATATTTTATAACATTCTGTTCTACTGAAGATTAGTGGTCTGTTTGCCACTTGGTGGTGCTATGACAAAGTGCAAAGTACTATGGTACGTTTAAGAATGAACTACAGATGCTGGAAAATTCGAAGGTAGACAGAAATGCTGGAGAAACTGAGCGGGTGAGGCAGCATCTATGGAGAGAATGAATAGGCGACGTTTCGGGTCGAGACCCTTCTTCAGATTCGGCGACATTTCGGGTCGAGACCCTTCTTCAGACTGATGAAGGTACAATCATTAGTAGATGACTGCATCAGCTCCAGTTTATCTGAGTTTGTTGCATGGTGAATCTGATAAACCAATCTCCAAACTATAACTGAGAGTTAGCATTAATGTTTCACATCAGCAGCACATCTCCACAATCTGACAATGCCAATTATTTAATTTAGCACCAGTTGAATATTGTGCCACTTTGACAGTTTCATTAACGTTTTACTCATCGATAAGATTTCAGAAAATTGTTAGTCATAGAGCTCCGTTATCATTTTCTAAGTCAGGAAAATAGATGGTGTTCATCTCTTCATATCTGTGCTTTCTGATTACTGAGGGTCTCAGTTTTATGTGATCAGTTGAAACATATAATATTATTAAGGGTTTGGACACGCTAGAGGCAGAAAACATGTTCCCGATGTTGGGGGAGTCCAGAACCAGGGGCCACAGTTTAAGAATAAGGAGTAAGCCATTTAGAACGGAGACGAGGAGACACTTTTTCTCACAGAGTGTGGTGAGTCTGTGGAATTCTCTGCCTCAGAGGGCGGTGAAGGCTGGTTCTCTGGATGTTTTCAAGAGAGAGCTAAATAGGGCTCTTAAAAATAGCGGAGTCGGGGGATATGGAGAGAAGGCAGGAACGGGGTACTGATTGGGGATGATCAGCCATGATCACATTGAATGGCGGTGCGGGCTCGAAGGGCCAAATGGCCTACTCCTGCACCTATTGTCTATTATCTATTGTCTAACCAGATTCAATAAGTACAAAATAGAAATCTAAAATGCATGGAGTGGTCATTTAACGTTGTGTGATTTTTGACGGCACGGAGAATGGCCAGTTTCTCCTGACTGATGTTTCCTGATATTGGAGAGAGAGCTGGAGGCCAGATCAGTGGAAGTTTTGCCCACCTGCTTTTCGCTTGATGCAACAACCGTGCAGCCGAAGAAGGCAGAGACCACGCAAGCTTGTTTGATCACACTTCAGACATTCCTCTTATATTAAACAGAGCCAGCTCAGTCTGTCAGAGTGTTTGTAGTTCTTCTCAAAAATTGTCTGATTATTCTAATGTACGATATATTTCATTTGCAGTCCCATTAATTACAAGCAAATTTACGACAAGGTGATAGATTGCAGGTGGTAGAAATAAAACAGATCACAGACCACAAATAAATAATTCCCAGAGTTGACCTCTGGTTTGAAAAGAGGCAGATAGAGAAATGAGAACACAAAGCAGTACTTTTCATTAAACATTCCTCCAATTGAAAACAGGCCCTTTACAAAACAGGAGGTGACCAATCTGCAAGGACTGGAAGGCAAACATATCCAGTCAACTTATTTATAACATTTGAATTTATTTTTTAAAGGATAAACCCAATGCAAGTTTTTGAAAACAATAATGATGAAAAATTCTCTGTATAATTGCTTTTGGTGTTACCAAATCCTTTTAGTAAAGGTTGGCGATTCATCTACACAGTGAGCTCATTTCACCCCAACAACCTCCTTTACGAAATAAATAGAACTAGCCCTGATCTTTGAAACAACCTTCAATGGACGTAAGGTTACACTACCAGGCTTTGCTCACACATTACCATGAAAAGTAAGAAAAATAAAGGAACTAGGACAGAATAAATTCATTATATTGCACGTATAATTTTTAACAAAGCCAAAATGCTGAACTTAAATTGACAAAATTGTATTTAAAATGATTAAAGTTATGAGTATGCATTAATAATGGAAAAGAGCACATTTCAGCACTGATGAAGTAAAGGCTTCATTTAATATCTATCCTTCTGGTCAGATTCCTTTTCCTAATTGATTGCTGGCTCCAGCATGAAGTCATCTGGTGGAATGACCAGCTTCACCTCTCAGTAAAGGTCAGATCTCTGTGTGTATATATAGAATGCATGATTCACACCAGCTTCCTTGTGGAGAGGACACCTTCATCCTTTTACACGTTTCACTGCTTTTCCAGAATTCTTATATTTCTACACAATCTTAATAACCATCTTATCACTCTGTTTCTTTAATAACTTATATAACCACAAGCGGAATGTTAGTAAAATGTAATGCAGTGTCTTATTAAAACTCTATGAAATTTTTAATAAAATATATGTACATAAATCCTCACAAGAGCTCAAATGCGAACCACATGATCGGTTGCTCCATTTTTCAACTTTTCATACACCAGAGAATGAAACTGCTCAGTCCATGGAGGCTGCAATAAACATTCCCATCAGTCCTATTCCACCAATTCTCTCTCACGTGCCCACCAATTGTCACCCACTTACACCACACATAATTCACACCATCCAATTGATCCTCCAGCTTTGGGATACAGGTCCAAATGGGAGCAGCTGAAGGAAACCTAAACAATAATAGAGTGTGACAGCATTGAAACAGGCCCTTTGGTCCAACATGTCCATGCCAACCAAGATGCCCCATCTATGCTCGCCCCACCTGCCCACATTTGACCCATATAAGCCATTTAGAACAGAGATGAGGAAACACTTTTTCTCACAAAGAGTTGTGAGTCTGTGGAATTCTCTGCCTCAGAAGGAAGCCGGTTCTCTGGATACATTCAAGAGAGAGCTGGATAGGGCTCTTAAAGATAGCGGAGTCAGGGGATATGGGGAGAAGGCAGGAACGGGGCACTGATTGTGGATGATCAGCCATGATCACATTGAAATGGCTCGAAATGCCGAATGGCCTACTCCTGCACCTATTGTCTATTGTCAAACCTGTCCTATCCGTGTATCTGCCCAAATGTCTTTTAAATGTTGTTATTGTTCCTGCCTCAACTATTTCTCTGGCAGCTTGTTCCACATACCCACCACTCTTCCTATGAAAAGCCTCTGTGCACTCTTCCTATCTATTCCCCTTATGATCTATACACCTCGATAAGATCATCGCTCAGCCACCTGCACTCCACAAATAAAGTCCCAGCCTGCCCAACCTCTCCCTGTAGCTCAGGCCCTCGAGTCCTGGCAACATCCTCTTAAATCTTAGCACTCTTTCCAGCTGAAAGGTAAAGGGCCTTTCCCACTTGGCGATTTCTTCAGCGACTGCCCGCGTCATATCAGTGTCGCCAAAAGATTTTGAACATTTCAAAATCCACCGGCAACAAAGAAAATGTTGCGACACTTGAAAAAACACCATACATCTTACATCATCACGCCGCGACTCACAGCATCACGCGCAAATTTTTCAGTGACCTGATACGTCAGTCAATGATGCCGGTACTCGCTGAAAAAATTGCCAAGTGGGACAGGCCCTTATTTAGTCTCAGAGGGAACATGCAGACTCCAAACAGACAGCACCCGAGGTCAGGATTGAACCTGGGGATCTCAGCAATACAACAGCCATGACTTTTTTTCTTGCTAAGTTTCCAAAGTTTGAATCTCAAGTTGAGAGATTTCTGTATGGAATGTAAAGTGAATTATACTGTAAAATATAAATTTAGAAGATGCATTGATATTTAGACTCGGCCTACAGTCATATTTGCATGGTAAGTAATTATGAGTTTCTAATCAAACCTCATGACTAATAAATAAGCTTCAGTGGCATGATTTAGAAACTCATCAACGCTAATTTGTTGAAATGAGAGACAGCGATATTACTCACCACAATAATAAGGCACTTTAAATGATTCCCGTGTAGCCATCTATCTGAAATAAAGGTTGAAAAGTTGGCCAAATTATCCAAGTGGTAAACAATGTTTTATAAAAATTCCTCAGTAACAATTAGAATGAACTTAATATTGAACAGGCCTTGGATAAACCTCAACACACTACATTAATGTAACAAGCAAAATGTGTAGATCAACATTGTGTTCTCCAGTTTCAGGTAACTAACTAACCTACAAAAAAACCCTCCTTCTCCCCACCTGTTTCCTCCATCTCTTCCCATGGACTTGCACCCATTCCGCCCCTCCCCCCCCCCCCCCCCCCCCCTCTCCTATATTCGCTCGTCTGGCTTCACAATTAACACATCTTCTATCTCCACCTCACACCTTTTGCCTTTCGATCTCTGCTCTTTGTCCGATCATCTGCCTATCAATAATGCTACTCGCCATTCTTCACCTATCACTTGCCAGACTAGCCCTGCCGCTTTCTCTCTTCCAGCTTTCTTCCCCCCCCCCACAATCTGTCTGGAGGAGTCCCGACCAGCACCATCACCTATCCATGTTCTCCACAGATGCTGCCTGACCCGCTGAGTTACTCCAGCACTCTGTGAAATGTCACCTATCCATGTTCTCCACAGATGCTGCCTGACCCGCTGAGTTACTCCAGCACTCTGTGAAAAGTCACCTATCCATGTTCTCCACAGATGCTGCCTGACCCGCTGAGTTACTCCAGCACTCTGAAACGTCACCTATCCATGTTCCTCACAGATAGATAGATAGATAGATAGATAGATAGATAGATAGATAGATAGATAGATAGATAGATATAATTTATTTGCCACACAACCAGGGTTGGTGGAAATTTGGGTTGTCAGCAGCAGTACAATAATAAAGAACACACAATAAAACTGTAACACAAACATCCACCACAGCATTCATCACTGTGGTGGAAGGCACAAAAATTTGGCCAGTCCTCCTCCATTTCCCCCCCCGTGTACAGGACCAGAGTCCAGTCAGTCCAGGATCGGCTCTTCCTCACCGGAGACCGCGGCTTTAGATTGTTGTAGGCCGCAGGCCGGCGGTCGAGATTTAAAGTCCCTGCCGCAGCCAGAAGCACCGTAGACTGCAGGGCCGGCGGTCGAAGCTCCCCTCCAGGGGTGATGGTAAGTCCATGCCGCCTGACCCGCTGAGTTACTCCAGTACTCTGTGTCTTTTCAACTTTGTGTTCAAAGTGTGCTCTTTCCTTTTCGTTCTGCTAAGAGGTGAGATAATGGGAGAATCTAACTTAGCCACGTTCATTATTACATTGACTTAAACAATCCCGTCTGTCCACATTACTAACTGTTGTGGAGGAAATGTCCCAGTGGTGTTTACTGCTCCAGCAAACTAATCCCTGCCATATTTTGGCTGTAATCTTATTGATGTTTTATTTTCTTCTGAAATCGGGTGGAAGAATCTACAGAGAGATGAACCTCTTGGTCGTCGTTATCTGAGATTTTTATTAAACTACAACAATTGTATTATTTGGCGTGAAATATACCCAAACCCGTGGCCCATAAAATGCTCCCTGCGGTGGGAGAGATGGGAGAGACTTCCGAAGTGTGTCATATTATTATTTTTACTAAGTGACAAAGTTTGCTCTTCAATGTCGTTATTGTCATAAAACTGTCATCACTCAGTTCAACTTATTCTATTCTTTACACTAACAGTAATAAATATCTCAACTTAAATAGACATGACATAAAGATACTGCCTTCCCTTCACTTACTGCAAGCTGCCATGATGCAGCATGTCTGAGAATAACAATGCCTGTTCTGTTTTAAGAACCGTGTAAGATTGCAAAGCATATCAGGAATGTGTAAAGGGACATTTTATCACAGTATCCATTTGTTGCCCCCATGCATTGGACACAAGAACATTCCTTTTCTTGATTGGCCTAATTAAATTCGATAGATTTTGTAAAAAGCTAATTGACAAGAAATCTACCTTAAAAAAGCATATTGAAAGATATGTACTTATCAATCTACCCAGGGTATATGCCCAGTGGAGTTCTTGCAGGGGGCAGAGCTGAGTCCATTGTGGTTTGTGATCTATATTAATGATTTGGATGAGAATGTAGTCCATGTTAATAGTGATATGTCAAACCAGGGCAGGACTTACCCAGTAAATGGGAGAACCTGGGGAGTGTTACAGAACAGAGAGACATGGGCAGTACATGTTTACTGGGGGGGGGTACATGTTTACTGGGTACGTGTTTACTGGGGGTACATGTTTACTGGGGGGTACATGTTTACTGGGGGTACATGTTTACTGCGGGGGTACATGTTTACTGGGTATGTGTTTACTGGGAGTACATGTTTACTGGGGGTACATGTTTACTGGGGGGTACATGTTTACTGGGGGTACATGTTTACTGGGGGGTACATGTTTACTGGGTACATGTTTACTGGGGGTACATGTTTACTGGGGGGTACATGTTTACTGGGGGTACATGTTTACTGGGGGTACATGTTTACTGGGTACGTGTTTACTGGGGGTACATGTTTACTGGGGGTACATGTTTACTGGGGTACATGTTTACTGGGGGTACATGTTTACTGGGTACGTGTTTACTGGGGGTACATGTTTACTGGGGGGTACATGTTTACTGGGGGGTACATGTTTACTTGGGTACATGTTTACTGGGGGGTACATGTTTACTGGGGGGTACATGTTTACTGGGTACATGTTTACTGGGGGTACATGTTTACTGGGGGGTACATGTTTACTGGGGTACATGTTTACTGGGGGTACATGTTTACTGGGGGTACATGTTTACTGGGGGTACATGTTTACTGGGGGTACATGTTTACTGGGGGTACATGTTTACTGGGGGTACATGTTTACTGGGGGTACATGTTTACTGGGGGTACATGTTTACTGGGTACATGTTTACTGGGTACATGTTTACTGGGGGTACATGTTTACTGGGGGTACATGTTTACTGGGGGTACATGTTTACTGGGGGGTACATGTTTACTGGGTACATGTTTACTGGGGGTACATGTTTACTGGGGGTACATGTTTACTGGGGGTACATGTTTACTGGGGGTACATGTTTACTGGGGGGTACGTGTTTACTGGGTACATGTTTACTGGGTACGTGTTTACTGGGGGTACATGTTTACTGGGGGTACATGTTTACTGGGGGGTACGTGTTTACTGGGGGTACATGTTTACTGGGGGTACATGTTTACTGGGGGTACATGTTTACTGGGGGGTACATGTTTACTGGGGGGTACGGGTTTACTGGGGGTACATGTTTACTGGGGGTACATGTTTACTGGGGGTACATGTTTACTGGGGGGTACGTGTTTACTGGGGGTACATGTTTACTGGGGGTACATGTTTACTGGGGGTACATGTTTACTGGGGGTACATGTTTACTGGGGGGTACATGTTTACTGGACAGTGTTTCAGAACAGAGAGACATGGGTATTACAAGTGGTTTGGTTACCTGAAAGTGGCAATTCAGGTGGGTGGGAAGGTGAAGAAGGAATATGCTAGCCTGGCCTTCGTTGGAGGGTATTGACCACAAAGGTTGGGACATAATGATGAAGCTGTACAAGTTGTCGATGAGATAACACTGGGAGTATTGTGTGCGGTTCTAGTCTCCCAGTAAAGGGAATGGTGTCATTAAGTTGGAAAGGGTGCAGAAGAGATTCACCAGGATGTTACCTGGGCTAGCCTGTGGGCTTGAACTGTAGAGAGAGGTTGCATGGGCTAGGAGTTTATTCTTTGTGGTGTAAGAAGCTGAGGGGTGACCCCGTTGAATTCTACACGATCATAAAGTCAATGCTGACAGTTTTTTTCTCAGGACAGAGGATGCTAACAGTGGATGGGAATAAGGTGAGACCTTGGGGGCAATGTTTTCACTCAGATGTTGTCCATATCTGGAATGAGCTGCCAGCAGGAGATATGGAACCAGATACAATTATGAATGTTAACAGACATGTGGACAGATATATGGATAGGAAGGGCCAAACACAGGCAAGAGAGACCAGCACAGTGTACCAACTTGTTTAGCATGGTAAACATCAATAATACCGGTGCCCAAGAACAGCAAGGTGACGTGCCTCAATGACTATCGACCAGTGGCACTAACGTCTGTGGTGATGAAGTGCTTTGAAAGGTTGGTTATGATGCACATCAACTCCTACCTCGACAAGAACCTCAACCCACTACAGTTCGCATACTGCCACAACAGGTCAACGGAGGATGCCATTTCACTGGCTCTCCACTCTGCACTGGGCCACTTGGACAATAAAAACACCTACATTAGGCTGTTGTTTAGCGACTACAGCTCGGCATTTAATACCATCATCCCTTCCAAGCTGGTTACCAAGCTCACGGAACTGGGCCTCTACACATCCCTCTGCAATTGGATCCTCAACTTCCTCATCCACAGACCACAGTCTGTTTGAATCGGAGGAACCACTTCATCCTCAGTAACAATTAGGACGGGAGCACCTCAAGGCTGCGTGCTCAGCCCCCTGCTTTACTCACTCTATACCCATGACTGCGTAGCCGGGCATAATGCGAACTCCATCATCAAGTTTGCTGACGACACCACTGTGGTTGGACGAATCACAGATGGGGACGAGTCAGAGTATAGAAGTGAGATGGACCGACTGACCAAATGGTGCCAGCACAACAACCTGGCTCTCAACATCAGTAAGACCAAGGAACTGATTGTGGACTTTAGTAGGGGAAGGATGAGGACCCACAATCCTGTTTATATCAATGGGACGATGGTGGAGAGGATCAGTAACTTCAAATTCATGGGCGTGCATATATCAGAAGATCTTTCCTGGACCCAGCACACCGATGCAATTGTAAAGAAGGCACATCAGCGACTCTACTTCCTGAGAAGTTTACGGAGGTTCGGCATGTCGAAGAGGATTCTCCTGAACTTCCACAGGTGCATGGTAGAGAGCATTCTGACTGGTTGCATCGTGGCCTGGTTTGGCGAAAAAGACTACAAAAAGTTGTGACCACTGCCCAGTCCATCACCGGCTTTGACCTCCCCACCGTCGAAGGGATCTATCGTAATCGCTGCCTCAAAAAGGCAGCCAAAATCGTCAAGGACCCACACCATCCTGGCCACACACTCATCTCACCATTGCCATCAGGAAGAAGGTACAGGAGTCTGAAAATTGTAACGTCCAGGTTCAGGAACAGCTTCTTCCCCACAGCCATCAGGCTATTAAACACGATATCGAATAAGCTCTGAGCTCTGAACTGCAAAAGATTATTTGTTATTTGCACTATATTTGTTATTTGTTGAACTTTTTCTTTTTTTCCCGTTATATACAATGTTTACATATTCTGTTGTGCTGCAGCAAGTAAGAATTTCATTGTCCCGTCCGGGACATATGACAATAAAACACTCTTGACTTGACTCTTGACAAGGTGGGCCGAAGGGCCTGTTTCCATGAGGTTGCTCTATCATTCTTTGACTCTCTAAAACTCAAAATTAAATCTAGATATTTGTGTCAGCATTTTCAAAGAAAGTTTATGAAGAGCGAAGTCTTCAATAAGATTAAAGTAACGACAATTTCCTTGCAGTCAAATCTACATGAAACAGACACATCCACTCTAGCCGGGCACACTGACTAATCTGTAACCTGACAGCTTTGAAGTTGGTGGTTTTCATTATTAAATATGTATCCTTCATTCTGCCAAAGCTATGGTTAAAGTGAATAGAAAAACTTCAGATGAAATCAGCATTGATGGCATCACTTTGTATATAACTAACATATTTTTTATTATAAAAAGAAAGAATTAGTTATGGGATTTAGTGTCAAGTCAAGTCAAGTCAATTTTATTTCTATAGCACATTTAAAAACAACTCTCATTGACCAAAGTGCTTTACATCAGTGCAAGTACTAACGTGCTACATACAATGGTACATAGATCAACAATACATGCATAAATACATACATACAGCGCTTCCTCAGAGGACCTCAAGAAACGCTTGTGAGTAGAAATAGGTTTTAAGTCTAGACTTAAAGAAGTCGATGGAGGGGGCAGTTCTGATGAGAAGAGGGATGCTGTTCCACAGTCTAGGTGCTGCAACCGCAAAAGTGCGGTCGTCCCTGAGCTTATACCTAGACCGCGGGTATCAGCATTAAAGTCTTTTTGACACTGTCCCTGGGATTCAGCTATAGTCGAACTCTCAAGTCCCTTTGAATTCTCTCCTCATTTAGAAATAATCTCTGCCTTTATTCCTACTAACAAAATCCTTGACTACACACTTTACTCTGCTGTATTCCTTCTTCAAAATCAACAATCAACAGACAATTTAATGGAAGAGTCGGGCTCAGGTTCAGATGCCTACATTCATTTATTGCAATGCCACCTTGCATTATCGCATGGAGCTTAGCAACACTGCATTGTTGCAATGACAACTCTCAGAATCAACGACTGCTATTGCATAAATTGTTGGAGAGCAGTTTTTGTTTTATTCTATGCTTCGTACTTTTTATTGAATTTTGTACCTTGCTAACATCAAGGACTAAGGGGATCTTGTTGTTTGCAATGTATGTGGATGAGTTGGACATGGATGTAGTCATTGGGTGCAAGGTTGTGCACCATCTTTATAAAACATTGCTCAGATCTCAGCCAGACCTAACCCTAACCCAATGTTGAACAAATGTTATTTAGCTCTGAATGCAGTTTGAACCCACATCAAGAGTGTCCGCTCAGAAACTCAACCAGGTGGTAGTCCATTGGTGGTGATACTCCATTGGCCAACACCTTAACCCCACTGACCAGATAACCACCCCGGACTGACAGCTTGCAACCAGAGGGTTGAATATATCATTGAGACAGCTGTCTCCAAGTGCCGTGCTCCATGGGGTTGAGTCAGTGTTCCTGTAACAGTGTTCTGGTCTGCATGACCTCCCTCAAGGAGTGACTGAGGAAAACCTTGTAAGGAGAGGGAGTAGATTCACCAGTTGGATCCTTCATGTCTGGATGCATCTTCTCAAATTTGGTGCAAAAATGTAACAACATATCTAACTTGTTAATGCACATTGCAAATTATTTTAAGATACAATGTATGACATTTGAAGTGAAGTTTGCTCTCAATTGAGCCTGGAGTTTAACCACTTCATGGTTTCAGAGACACTGTCCACATTTTGAAGCAGTTTCACTTTGATCATTTCCATGTGGTTCCACTTTCCGTGTCAGTGATCCTTTGCCTTGTTTTGTTTTATTTCAGCCACAAATCTAGTGAATTATTGGCCATGTCTACATTTGAAAAATATCAAAAACGATTTACAACAATTCGTTCATTTCTTAGATATTTGAATCTGTTAAGCACATTGCAAGGCGATCTTGCTGGAAGACGGATGGGATGTTTGTCTGAGATCTCAGTTCATGGTTAAGAAAAATGAAAAGCTAATTTATTGCAATGCCAATGTTAAATATTTTGCGAGTCCAAGCTACACAATGGTATGTGATTTGCTTTTGTTCTGGTTAGGTAATTGGGTATTTGCTTACTGGAACTTGTAAAGATCAGGTTGGAGTTTGGCAGCACTTCAGAAATAAGTGCAGAGTCGCCGATCAAATGCACGGTGCCCGACTCAGATACGCCATGCATCTCGGCAAGGCCGCAGCCTGATTTATCTTCACGTATGGATGAGAAAAGCTGCTTGTTTGTTTCAGGTAGTTTATAATAATTATTACTTTTAAATAAGTATGATATAATATCTAATAAATTCAAACTCTCTTTTTATTTATGTGAACATATAGTACGTTTGATGAAATTGTTGCTCACATTCAGCTTGAATGCACGTTGAAAACAATCTAACATCAATTGCAGTTTGTTTGTCAGTTGCAATTATATTGTTTGTTAGTCCCAACAAACTCTTCAGCCACAAGCGATGCTGCTCCAGCTGAGGTTTGGAGCAAGCAGCCAACAACTAGGATGCATCACCCATGGCCAGTCATGACCAGTCCCAACTGTTCCCCTCACTCTCCCAGACACAATCTCCCAAATCAAGTTCCATCTACAACCAGATGAGGAACAGATGTGTTAAAAGACAAAGTGATATGTTGTTGGCACCTGGGCCTATGATGGAGGCTGCATTCTCACGTAACTGAAGAACAATTGCTGTGATGGGTCTGCCCTACTTTGGGAGAGGCATTCTAAAGTGGGCAACAATTTGCACTGAATTCACACCATCAATGTAGAACAGTCTGAAGAAGGTTCTCGACCCGAAACTCACCCGCTGAGTTTCTCCAGCATTTTTGTCTACCATCAATGTAGAATATGTCTCATGCTATAAACAAAACACTTTTAAATGGGGAGTTCTAGATGTCTTAATCCCTTCTTCTCCAGGGACAACAGACCAAGCCTCTCCAGTTTCTTCTCAGCACTGAAACAATCCATGCAGGCAACATCCTGGTGAGTCTCCTCTGCACCTTCTCCATCATAATCGCATCCTTCCTGTACTGCGGTGACCAGAACTGTACGTAGAACTCAGATTCAGATTCAGATTCAACTTTAATTGTCATTGTCAGTGTGCAGTACAGAGACAACGAAATGCAGTTAGCATCTCCCTGGAAGAGCGACATAGAATATGATTTCAATAAATAAATCTATTTACATGCATACAGTCATAGTGTTTTTCCTGTGGGTGGAGTGGGTGATTGGCAGTCACCGAGGTACGTTGTTGAGTAGTGTGACAGCCACAGGGAAGAAGCTGTTCCTGGACCTGCTGGTCTGGCAACGGAGAGACCTGTAGCGCCTCCCGGATGGTAGGAATGTAAACAGTCCATGGTTGGGGTGAGAGCAGTCCTTGGCGATGCTGAGTGCCCTTCGCAGACAACGCTTGCTTTGGACAGACTCAATGGAGGGGAGCGAGGAACCGGTGATGCGTTGGGCAATTTTCACCACCCTCTGCAGTGCTTTCCGGTCGGAGACAGAGCAGTTGCCATACCATGGCTCTGGCTGAGGTCTGAGCAATGTTTTATAAAGATGGTGCACAACCTCCCTGCTCTTGCTCCCAATCACTACATCCACGTCCAACTTATCCACATACATTGCAAACACTGTGGAACCCTCAGCTCAGGCATCCAATCACAAAAACAAACTTCTACCATCACCCTCTGTCTTTTAGTCCAAGCCACTTTTGGCTCCAATTGCTATTGGGCCAGTCTCCCAAGTGGAACCTTTACTTTCACAACTATGATCAGCATCTCTGTCATGTACATGCAATGAGGCAAGCATCTACCCGATTCAGACTACAGCTGATGTGTGTGTCACATTTACTGGCTGCATGCCCGAGTCATGAAATACAATTCAGCAACATGTAATTTACTCCCCAGGAACAGGCACGCGTAGCGCTGGTCCACATTCAAGAGAGTTTTATTGTCATGTGTCCCAGATAGAACAATGACATTCTTACTTGCTGCAGCACAGCACAATATGTAAACATAATGCACTGGAAACAATATAATAAACAAGAAAAAAGGCTCAGTGTGTGTGTATACGCACACCACACACACACATACACACACACACACGCGCGCATACGTACACACACACCACACACACACACACGCGCATAGGTACACACACACCACACACACATGCATACGTACACACACACACACGTACACACACGCACAGGCATACGTACACACATGCACACACACACGCGCACACACACGCAAACATGCATACGTATACACTAGCACACACGCGCATACGTACACACACACACACATACACACACACACATATATACACACACACGCGCGCGCATACGTACACACACACATGCACACACACACATAAGTACACATTAAAACGGACAAACAATAATAGTGCATTAATAACAATAATAGTCTTATGTAGTTCAGAGCTTATTTGAGGTTGTAGTATTTAATAACCGAATGGGTGTAGGGAAGAAGCTGTTCCTGTCAGAACTGAACGAGGAGGAGGACACAAATGCAGGCTCAGACACAGGGCAGATCAGTCTTCGGCGTTTAATCGGTCCAAGTCAGTACACAGGTCGGCAAAACAGAGGCAACAGTACCATATAGGAGCAGGCAACAACCAGTGGTCGAAAATACAGGCAAAGGTCGAGATCACAAGGTCACAAGATTTCGAGAGCTGGAACGAGGTGATACCAAGTAGCATACACAACGAACTGGCAATGGGAACTAAAACACAAAAGGCTTAAATACAGACTAGCAGGGGATAACGAGACACAGGTGAAACACATCAGGGCGTGGCCAACAGACTAGCAGGGGATAACGAGACACAGGTGAAACACATCAGGGCGTGGCCAACAATCACATGAGGGTAAACGACCTGACAGGAAATGGGACCTGAAACAAGAGGAGATGAGACACCAAAATAAAACAAGAATGCAAACTCTAATACTAAAAACCAATAAGAAACAGAAACTAGATCAAACGCGAGACCTGACAGTACCCCCCCCCTCCACGGCCGGCTCCTGATGGCCCAGGATCTTCAGGATGTTGGCGCCGATAGTCCCTGATAAGTTCCGGGTCGCATATGTTGCGAGCTGGCACCCAAGACCGCTCCTCAGGTCCATACCCCTCCCAATCCACAAGATACTGACAACCACAACCACGCCGGCGCATCCCCAGCAACCGGCTGACCGTAAACACTGGACCCCCATCAAGGAACCGGGGGGCGGAGGGGGTGTGGAGGCAGGGACCAGAGGACTCTCCTTAAATGGCTTCAGACGGGAGACATGGAAAGTAGGGTGGACCCTCATGGCACGGGGGAGTTTGAGACGAACCACCACAGGATTGATGACCTTCGATATGGGGAAAGGACCAACAAAACGAGGAGCCAGCTTCCGGGATTCCACCCTCAGCGGTAAGTCTCGAGTGGAGAGCCACACCCTTTGACCAGGCAAGTATACTGGAGCCGGCGTTCTTCCACGGTCAGCCATCCTCTTTTAACGCGCAGAACTGTGCAACAGCATCTGACGAGCCCCATTCCAAACCTTGCGACAGCGACGGACGAGAGCCTGAGCGGAGGGCACACTGGACTCCTTCTCCACAGCAGGGAACAATGGCGGTTGATAACCATAGGCACACTGGAATGGAGAGAGACCAGAGGATGAGCAAGGAAGTGTGTTGTGTGCATACTCCACCCAAATAAGGTGTTTGCTCCAAGTTGAAGGGTTCTGTGCCACCAAGCACCGCAGTCCTGTCTCCAATTCCTGGTTAAGGCGTTCAGTCTGTCCATTGGATTCCGGGTGATAACCAGATGTAAGGCTGACCGTGGCGTCCAACAGAGAACAAAACTCCTTCCAAAACCTGGACACGAACTGAGGCCCCCGGTCAGACACAATGTCTCTGGGAAATCCATGAATGCGAAAAACATGAGACAGCATGACCTCTGCCGTCTTCTTGGCGGAGGGAAGCTTGTGCAACGGAATGAAATGGACCATCTTCGAAAATCTGTCCACTACAGTCATGACTGAGGTGTTACCTTCAGAAGAGGGCAAGCCCGTGACAAAGTCCATGGAGATGTCTGACCAGGGGCGTGAGGGGACAGGCAGCGGATTCAGGAGACCAAAGGCGGCCCGACGGGAGGTCTTGTTCTGAGCACAAATACTGCAGGCGGCGACGTACTCCTTAATCCCCCTCTCCATGGAAGGCCACCAAAACCGCTGTTTGGCCACAAACAGGGTTCGGCGGACACCGGGATGACAGGAGATCCGAGACGTATGAGCCCAGTGAATCACCTGTGAACGAAGAGACTCGGGAACAAACAGACGATTAGAAGGACACCCTAGCGGAGACTGAACACCAGCAGTTGCCTCGGAAACTCTCTTCTCAATCTCCCAAGTAACCGCCCCAACAAAACAGGAAGCAGGCAGAATGGGAGTTGAAACCTTAGGGGATGGGTCAGGATCAAACTGTCTGGAGAGAGCATCAGGTTTGCCATTCTTGGCACCAGGGCGGTAAGACAGTACAAAATCAAATCGATTAAAGAAGAGAGCCCACCTTGCTTGGCACGAGTTGAGGCGTTTGGCTGACCTGATGTATTCCAGATTTTTTTGGTCTGTCCAAACTAGAAACGGCTGCTTGGTACCCTCCAACCAATGTCTCCATTCCTCCAAGGCTGTTTTAACCGCTAACAGTTCACGGTTACCCACATCGTAATTTCTCTCAGCAGGAGAAAGCTTCTTTGAGAGGAAAGCGCAGGGATGTAATCGACCATCTGTGGGGGATTTCTGTGAGAGTACGGCCCCGATGCCCACACCCGAGGCGTCCACCTCAACCACGAACTGGAGTGACGGGTCAGGGTGAACCAGGATGGGGGCTGAGGAGAAGCTCCTCTTGAGTCTCATAAATGCAGTTTCTGCTTGAGAGGACCAAGAGAAAGGCACATGGGGTGAGGTAAGAGCATGGAGTGGTGCAGCAGTGACACTAAAGTTCCGGATAAACTTCCTATAAAAATTAGCAAACCCAAGGAACCCCTGAAGTCGCTTACGACTGGAGGGTGTAGGCCAGGTGGCCACAGCACTGACCTTGCTCGGGTCCATCTGTATACCAGCAGGTGATACAACAAAACCAAGGAATTGAACAGTGTTAACATGAAATTCACATTTCTCAGCTTTCACAAACAGATCATTCAGGAGCAAACGTTCTAGCACCTGGTGTACATGCTGCACATGGGAAGTCTCGTCTGGAGAAAAAATCAAAATGTCATCAAGGTACACAAACACAAATCGGTTCAGCATGTCCCGTAATACATCATTAACCATGCCTTGAAAAACTGCTGGAGCATTAGTAAGACCAAACGGCATGACCAGATATTCATAATGACCACTGGGTGTGTTAAACGCAGTTTTCCATTCATCCCCGTCCCTTATCCTCACCAGATGATACGCATTTCTAAGATCTAACTTAGTGAATACTGCAGCGTCTTTTAACAGTTCAAATGCAGAGGAGATAAGAGGAAGAGGGTATCTGTTCTTAACAGTAATGTCATTGAGTCCTCTGTAGTCAATGCAGGGCCGAAGTGTTCCATCCTTCTTATCCACAAAGAAGAATCCAGCTCCTGCAGGTGAAGAAGAAGGTCTGATGATCCCAGCAGCAAGGGCATCGTCAATGTACTTTTCCATGGCGAGCCGCTCCGGTGAAGACAAGGAGTAGAGGTGGCCCTTAGGAGGCGCTGTACCTGGCAGAAGGTCGATGCAGCAGTCATACGGTCTATGCGGCGGAAGAGATGTGGCCTTGGCCTTGTTGAACACCTCCTTTAGGTCTAGATAATATGAGGGAACCTTGGTGAGATCTGGAAAATCCTCCTCCCTGGAACGGGGAGGCTGCCGGAGGGTGGTCCTGGAAGATCCCAGCAAACTGCTCCTTGACGGATCCTTCATAGACTCAGGAGAAGAATCATGCAGATAGATGAGTTTACAGTTATTCCCCCAAGAAATTACTTCCCCAGTACCCCAGTTCATGTGAGGATTATGGTAAGACAGCCAAGGGAGCCCCAAAACCAGAGGATGAAGAGGACAGTCGAGGAGATGAAAACTGATGGTCTCAAGGTGATTACCTGCCACGATGAGTTGAACAGGTTGAGTTCGGTGAATTACCCTGTACAGTAGGCGCCCATCCAGTGCACTAGCCTCCATAGGATCTTGAAGCTGTTCATGTTCCAGCTTCAATTCATCAGCCAAGCGAATGTCCATGAAGTTCTCATCTGCCCCAGAATCAACCAAAGCCTGCAGGGAGTGCCACTGGGAATGCACCAACAATTGCACCGTCGACAATGGACGAGAGGAACGGCTCATAGGAGTGGTACAACTCACCAATGTCCTCTCTTTCATTGGTGAGCTTTGTCTTTTACTGAACAGCTGTTCAACAAATGTCCCAGTTCACCACAGTAAAAACACCTCCCCTCCCTTAGGCGGCGCTGCCGTTCCTCCGGACGGAGTTTGGCTCGTCCCACCTGCATGGGCTCCTCCGAAGATGCAGGTGGCGCTGTAGGCTGACTGGACCGGCCGAGAGGGAAGAAGTCCCGACTGGAAGGTGAAGGGCGACGCTGCCGCCACTGCTGGGAGGAGGACCGAACTGCAGCCGATCTCCTCTCTCGATCTCTTTCTCTGAGCCTAGCGTCAATTTGGATAGCCAGGGAAATCATAGACTCGACATCGGAAGGCAGGGTTAGAGGAGCCAATTGATCTTTGATAGCTTCAGACAATCCATTGCGAAAAGCATCCAACAAAGCAGCCTCATTCCATCCACCCTTAGCAGCAACAGTTCGAAAGTCAATAGCAAAATCCATAACAGAGCGATTACCTTGTTTCATGGAGACCAGGTTCTGTGAAGCCTCTCGGCCAGGATTGGAGTGATCAAACGTGCGGGACAGAGCTTCCATGAACAGGACCGATGTCTGGCAAACAGGAGAATTCCGAGACCACTCCGCCGTGGCCCAAGCCTCCGCCCTACCCGACAGGTGCGTGATGATAAAGGCTACCCTTGAGCGTTCTGATGAAAAGGAAGCCGCTTGAAGTTCGAAATGCAGTCCACACTGAATCAAAAAAGGTCTACATTTCTCCGATTCCCCCGAAAAGTGTTCCGGTCTTGCCAGGTGGACGAATGGAGATGCTGCAGCAGCCGCGGCCATCGGAGCTCCTGGAGACACAGACAAGGAAA
The DNA here is from genome assembly GCF_010909765.2 of Amblyraja radiata. NCBI lineage: Eukaryota > Metazoa > Chordata > Chondrichthyes > Rajiformes > Rajidae > Amblyraja > Amblyraja radiata. The sequence goes on from NC_045977.1 coordinate 43,384,811, forward strand.
CAGACTCGGCAGGCACGGGAGCCGCAGCAGGAAACAAAGAATTCACCCGAGTAACCAGGTCTTCAAACCGAGAACTTAAAGTGTTCACCTGTGAACCGATGTCTGCCTGGAACCCCTGCTGACGCTCGCCGAGATTCCGGAACCCGGCGACGATCGAGGAGAGTTGAACCTCGTAATGCGAGATGCGCTCCTCTTGCTTCTGGAGCGCTGCACGAAAAGGATCAGAGCCCGCTGAGTCCATTGTGGGCCAGTTCGTAATGTCAGAACTGAACGAGGAGGAGGACACAAATGCAGGCTCAGACACAGGGCAGATCAGTCTTCGGCGTTTAATCGGTCCAAGTCAGTACACAGGTAGGCAAAACAGAGGCAACAGTACCATATAGGAGCAGGCAAGAACCAGTGGTCGAAAATACAGGCAAAGGTCGAGGTCACAAGATTTCGAGAGCTGGAACGAGGTGATACCAAGTAGCATACACAACGAACTGGCAATGGGAACTAAAACACAAAAGGCTTAAATACAGACTAGCAGGGGATAACGAGACACAGGTGAAACACATCAGGGCGTGGCCAACAGACTAGCAGGGGATAACGAGACACAGGTGAAACACATCAGGGCGTGGCCAACAATCACATGAGGGTAAACGACCTGACAGGAAATGGGACCTGAAACGAGAGGAGATGTGAGACACCAAAATAAAACAAGAATGCAAACTCTAATACTAAAAACCAATAAGAAACAGAAACTAGATCAAACGCGAGACCTGACAGTTCCTGAACCTGGGCGTTACAGTTTTCAGGCCCTTGTACCACCTTCCCGATGGCAGAGGTGAAATGAGTGTGTGGCCAGGGTGGTGTGGGTCTCTGATGATGCTGGCTGCCTTTTTGAGGCAGCGACTCCGGTAAATCCCTTTGATGGTGGGGAGGTCGGAGCCGGTGATGGACTGGGCAGTGGTCACTGGATAGAAGGAATGGGTGACGTTTCGGGTCAGGACCCTTCTTCAGACTGATCAGCACCTCCATCATCTTTACAGGAACTTCTCTACTCATCGACCAACCCTGCATGTCCCCACCTCCGCACACTTCCCTGTGTCAACCCAAACTCTCTGCTATCATCAGTGTTGGGTACACTCTTGGGTCCCCTCATACCTCATTTTCAGAGTCTTGTGAAGCACATATTTTATAGTTTTAAAAGTAGAAAATGTGTTATTGTCACATTAATATATAGTAGCATCATCACTAATGCAATTTCTTAAACACATGGAAGTTATTTGTTATTTAAGAATGAGCCACTGTTAAAAATACTTGTAAATTATTTACTACCACTTAAATATATGTAAGTAAGGAGAATAAATAATGAGGTTGCAATTCCACAGATGAGTCCTTCAAAGCTGAATGAGCGAACTGTCAAATATAGACTTGAACACAGCTCACACAGAGGTGACTGTCAAAACTAGGTCTTAAAACAATCCATTTGCAGTTGCTTTAACATGTGGAATCTGTCATGTGTACAGATTGATGGATTGGTGGCTCACTCCAAGCCTTTGGTAGCTGATGCAGAATAAAGCCTGTTATTATTACCCATCATTTCAGAAAGACCTCAAACGCATCAGCATGGTTTTTGTCCAACTGGTGATTTTGTCAACCTGAAAATGGGATGCTAAGCCTCATGTTTTCCAAATGCTTCAAAAGCTCTCCGAGCTCCATCATTGTGCCTGCTGTGCATACAGGTCAATGGTGGATCTTCTGGGTTTCATTGTTGTGAGGGCATTTGGCTCAATGTTTTCATGGTGAACTGATGCCAACACTGGCAACGGCACCCAATCCTTCTCTCCACAGATGCTGCCTGACTCACTGAGTTACTCCAGCACTCTGTGAAACGTCACCTATCCATGTTCTCCACAGATGCTGCCTGACCCACTGAGTTACTCCAGCACTCTGTGAAACGTCACCTATCCATGTTCTCCACAGATGCTGCCTGACCCGCTGAGTTACTCCAGCACTCTGTGAAACGTCACCTATCCATGTTCTCCACAGATGCTGCCTGACCCACTGAGTTACTCCAGCACTCTGTGAAACGTCACCTATCCATGTTCTCCACAGATGCAGCCTGACCCACTGAGTTACTCCAGCACTCTGTGAAACGTCACCTATCCATGTTCTTACACAGATGATGCCTGACCTGCTGAGTTACTCCAGCACTTTCTGTCTATCTTCAGTTTAAACCAACATCTGCTGTTCCTTCCTACACAAAGTTTATTATTTATTGGTTATCTTATATAAATGTTTATATTTCTTAGCATGTAGATTCTACGATACGCTACGATAACACTTTATTCATCCGCAGAGGGATATTGGTGCTGGAGGGATATTGATGCCGGGGATGAATAACGTTTTATCGTAGCGTATCGTATCGTAAAACTATTGAAATAATAGCAGACTGCATATCTCGGCAGTAGAGGTACCCTAATCTATATTTGCATGCTTATATTTCAGTGTGTTGTGAGAAGAGGGAATTTTCTTATAGTGGTCATAAGGAAAACATCAGACCCTCTGTGGTGTCCAGTACATGCGTGGCACATTGACACCTTAATGGACAGGCAGCTTGTCTCCGGGAGGGCGGGCGAGCGAGCATGTCGACCCAGTGTTCAAGCTCGAAGCTGCCTGAACCCAGACTGCTGATGTGTGCCCTCCTGTGGTGTGGATGGATGATACTGTTTAAAAACTATTCAATCATTTCCATCAGCAGGATACTGCGACTGGTGCAGTATCGTAACATTTGGCTGAAGTTCCTCTTTCAGCTAAAGGCTCATAAATATACAACGTGCTTCCCTCTCTTACTGCACCTTCCAAAATGTCACTTGAAAGGACAACGTGTGAACAAACCTGACATCACTCCTGTAAAGTATTTCATGATTTTAGATGTTTGTAAAATCAGTTTTTATTTTAAACTGCACTTGCCGACTGAGAGTGCCTGCCTTGGACACAAACTGTGCTCAAAACTGCCCCAGTTCCCAGAAATCATTTTTGTATGTTTCCACACAAGCTGATTTATAAATTAATGAAGTAGTGTCTTTCATGAGCCAGCACTGCACCCGCTGAGTTTCTCCAGCATTTTTGTGTACCTTCAATTGTTTTTGAATATGTTTAAAGACATCTCTCTAGATAAATGAAATAACTTGGGAGTAATTGGAACTGAAAATGGGCTGAGAATATTTGTAATCAGAGTGGTAAGTTCACTGTGAAGGAAAGCTGTTGCAAAATATCTGCGAATGATTTTAGTGACTAAGCAACACCTTTTAGTAGTTCCTGCCACAGAATACTTGGTACCTTAGTAAAGTAATCAAACAAATTTAAATAAAGTCTTTGTAAGATGCGATTGAATATCATTGTCCCTATTTGAACACCCACAAAGATGCAATCAATAGACAGGTACCTTGGTAATAAATTACATTGGCAGGCCTGATTCCTTCAACAGTGCATTCTAAGAGACGTGATTTGTGACTGAGTGCACTCCATCTTTTACTCTGGTTTTGGAGATTTCAGCTTGATTGAGCTGAAAGACAAGGACTTTACAATAACATAAATGAAACAAAATGACTAATTATTTTTCCGTATTCACTCCAAATGTTTTCAACTCGCTGCAGAGAGACAAAAATGCCAATGCAGATCTACTGACCAAGTCTGAATTAGTCTTCAAACTCTTCAGTGAAAAATGTTTTGGTGACTTCTGTAATTACTGACTGATTTGCAAACCTTGTGTTAATTCCCCAGCTGCTAGTTGGAAATCTGGTCTCCTTGTCTGAAAGCCAAGCACATTTTAAAATGTGGTGACAATGATGTTAGCATCAATTTTGCAAAACATCCATGGAATATTCTGAACCTGAATACAAGGTATTGTGTAAGTGTTGACATCTAATGCACAAATACCAAACTATGCAGTTTTGTAGGCTTCAGTAAAGTTGTAAATTGTCCCTAGTGTGTAGGATAGTGTTAGTGTACAGGGTAATCGCTGGTTGGTACGGACACGGTGGGCTGAAGGAAGGGCCATGTTGGTGCGGACACGGTGGGCTGAAGGACCATGTTTCTGTTTCCGTGCTGAATCTTTAAGTCTCAATTCTAAAGCTTAACTGCGATTAGATGAAACCAAGTCACGTGTTATTACAGATGGCCAGTAAGAAGGTCACACTATAGCCAGCCCTGGTGCAGGATCCTGGCCTGAAACATCTGTCCATTCCCCCCACAGATGCTGCTTGACCTGCCAACTCCCCCAGCAATTGTTTCTTGCTCCAGATTCCAGCACCTGCAGTCTCTCCTGGCTCCTCTGCGGTCTCTTCAAGAGTGGTTTACCAGCAACAAATTTTGTAACCAATAATCTTTATTGATAAAATGTGTAGTTCCACAATATGACACCTTGTTTCATCATCATTCACGGTAAATATTGTTTAGAATGTTAAATCATCAACAGTTTTTCATTCCCAAACATTCTCTCAGCAGTAAGTGGAGAGGTTCGGACACAGGTCCCAGGAGGACATCATGCAGTGGTCTTTCCCTTAGAGCCTGGTCAATGGGCAGACCAAGCTTCAGTGCATCAGCTCAGCCCCGCACCTTGGAATGTGCTGTCTGCAATATTTACTGGGACAGATAATCCACTTCAAGATTTTATCAAACTTGCAGATTTAAATTGCCACCTCCTCCCCTGGTGTTTGTGCCACTCGAGGTGATGCTGACATTTTCCAGCCATTGGCAAACGTTGGTTATCTGAGATAAATTACTGAACACATTCAATAAAGAATATTTGATGCAGGATTGTAAATGAGGGAAAATAAAACCTCTTGCAATCTGAACAGATCTCATTGGCCATAGGGCTTGTATCACTGAAACTTCAACAGCATAGATCATAATTCTGTGATTTAGCTGTGGTACAGTAATCATGAATTCAATGTTTTGATATGCAGATTTATTTTATGCATTGGTGAGTAATCTGATAGGGACTAAGTAGCATAACAATAAACTAACAGTAGTCCCTTTATTGAGAACTAATTCAAACCTATGTTCAATGACATAATTGTTGCTATTGTTGGACCATTCATCCTCAATATACATCTGCATTATTAATATAACATTACAGTTTCTTCCTCCCTTGCGGCATGAACACTCATTGTTGGAACTGCAACTTCACGTTGAATTTTAAGGGTGAGCTATTTGCAGCCATTCTGGGGATTCAAGTCTCAAACTGAAAAGCACCTTACAAGGGTTACCCTTTAATGATTGAAAATATGAATGCACAATTGTCACCTCGTGATGACCTGCCATTCACACTGAGATCTCAGTAACTTTAAAGGCATGCAAATTTCAACGTCGTTAGTGACTGCTTAACACTCCATGAGAAATTGTGCTATATATTGGCATAAAAAAACTCTGTCAACATTGAATAATCACTTGAAAGATATGGGACAATGGAATGCAGTTAACACCCATAAAGACGCTGCTTTCTTGCAATGACAGGCCCTGTCAATCTTTGATGTAACAAGGGACCGGTTCTCATGATGGATCATGCACAGGCTCAATTAGTATGCTTGATGAATGTGGATGTCCTGCATGTCATTGATGGGTGTTGAGTTAGAGCACAGCCCTCATGAGCCCTGTTAATGACCAGACGTCACCCTCCAGCTATGCAGAGGATATGCAGGGCAGCTTCAAATAGTCAGTGCTTTCTTTCAGTGTTCAATTGAAACTTGGTGATGACTATTTACTTTGGTCTCTCTGGAGAGACAAACTGCAACTGAATCCAAAAGGTAAAGTTATGAAGTCTGCTTCAATGCTGAGCCTAGACTGAATGTATCTGGACAATCATCGATCCCCTGTTGGTGCTAAATGTGATTTTAGAACAAAGTTTAATGTGATGTTCTTTCTTATCTATTGTTAGTGATTATCATATAATGACACTGGATTACTTATCTGTTTGTTGCAAGAAGTTAGCTGCGAACAATTAATTATATTGTATATAGTTTTTGGGGTGGAGAGGGGTGATAGCGGTATAAAGGGGAGGGTAGTGTCTTGTGTTCTGTGTCTTGTGTCTACTGTTTGTGGGTAAGTGTGTCTGTTTAGTGTTCAGCCATGAGCGAGTGGCGGTGCGGGCTCGACGGACCTGGTGGTCTACTCTCGCACCTACTTTCTATGTTTCTATGTCATATACTGTCATATGTTACATTATGTCATATGTTATAGACTGTTAAATGAAGTTTGTTTTAAATGATTGCCTTAATTTTACTAGGCATTGAGAAATAAATAAAAGATTGTGCAGGAGATGAGAAGCTACTTTTTCTGCTGGCATACACAGCCTAAAGTTGTAGGTCGACTTGTTCTATTTGATCTTTTGTTTGTGCACGTCGAGTCGAAACAGGGTGGACCACGTGAAGGTTGCAATCTCCCACCCTGAGAAGCTGTGGCAGAGGTAGATTTAGAGAGAAAAAAACAGAAGGATTTTACAGTTAGACTTTCTCTTTGCTAATTTGTTTTTGTTAAATTTGCTGAGCTAATTCCTTACAAGAATGCATCTTAACAAAAATAGTTCCAAAACTGAGCACCCCCAGAAAGGTAAAGCAATGAAGTTATAACTAACAGGTGCCAAGTCTAAGCCAAGATTTATATTTTTCACAGTCGGGGCTCGATGTGTTATCTTTCTCGTCAAATAAATGCAATCTTCACTCCTTGGCATCAATTCAAAGCAAATTGAAGATTGAGAAATGTGATCCATATGTGGATAATATAAAATCAAACTCACATCCGAGATTTGAGTAGATTCAATATTTCTTTGCAGTAGGCTGGGCTTCAGGACGTATCTGTTCATAGCACGAATGTTGTTAGGATCAAAACGCTTCTGCATCTTGCTGAATATCACCGCAGACGTTTCCTTCACCGTATTTACAAAGGTAAGCATCATTTGAAACTTTTTATTCTCAAATTGTCATCATTGATTGTTTTAACAAGTGTTAATTTTTTGCAGATCCCGCTTTGTGATGAGGTTCCCCATCACCCTCGCTTTCTGCACCATGTTCGGAGTCGCTGTGGCGCTAACCAGGCCACAATCTAAGGTGGCTTCCAGGAATACTGGTCCCAACAGAAGGACACCCAGCCCCTCGAGTGGGGAATCTGTGCCACCTGCCGCTCACCCACAACTAGCCCTCGGTAACCTCACCGCCGCAGAAGACAATGACAACCTGGTGTCCAATGTCAGGACTCTGGCACAGACCCTGCACCAATGTTCAAAATCAACGAGTGCAGAAGAAATGAAACTTAACTTCTTGAAAAGCACCACAGTGACTTGCAACGATGGAACTCCAGCTGGGTAACAAACCTTGTTAAATTTAGTAAACAGGCAAAAACTCATTGGTTATTGTTTGTGCCTGCTCAAAGATACAAATAGTATATCAATAGACAATAGGTGCAGGCCATTCGGCCATTCGAGCCAGCACCGCCATTCAATGTGATCATTTCTATGACATTTAGTTTAGAATCTAATTTCCAGAACATCTGTTGCAATGGTTGTGTGTTTGATTTGATTTCTGTCGCCTTGTGACTTGTTACTTTACAGATATTATCTGCGGGCGTCCAAAGGGAGTCGCCGATGGCTAATATTTCTGGAAGGTAAGAGACATTCCGAAATCATGCAGGGATTCAAAGTGCTTTTATTAACGTTAGAGTGAAATATTCTGATTATTGAAGGAATTATTGAAAATTAACCTCTTTAAATAGAAATAAGTTTCATTTTCTTTCCATAATCAATGCCAGCTTTGGAATTTGAGACTTTTTTACATTTTAAATAATTGCACAACTATCTGAATAAATAACGAGTAAGATTAGAGTTGTAATTTCAAATTGGTATGTTACATAGAAACACGCCATACAAAGCCCAAGCCATACTGGTCAATCCAGAATAGATAGAATATGAAGAGGATTGCAGTCTGTTACATTTGTAAGCAAAGTTTACAACCAGGATTTCTGCCATTCAGTTGCTCAGTGCATGTGTGGTGGAGTCTGTGGAATTTCATTCTGATTTGAGCACAACTCTGCTTTGGACTAATTTAAGAGTAGACTTTCAAGAGTCACCAACAAAGATGATTGGAAACATGAAAGGGCAGAGGTCGTTTTGTTCTTGCAGTAATTGCAGGCACTATTCTCAGCGCTTTGGGAGTGTTGCCAGGGTAACGTCAGACTGGACAGTGTTTGACAAGTTGACCAGTGTCTGACGTTGCTCAGTGGGTGAACGGCTCACCTCTGGGGCAGGAGGTCATGTGGCCCCCTCACATAATCCCTGCTGACATTTCAATTCATCTTCAGAACGACTTGGATAAGTTGTTAAAGAAAGTCTGATGTGCCCCTTGGCTGATATAAAAGATCTTCAGACAGTTCAGAGAAATCCAGGAAAGTACTCAATCTGTTGAGCCCAATATTCACTCCTCAGTATGATCATTAAAAGATTGAATGGCTGATACCCGAGGCAAGCCCTGGCAAACTGCAGATGCTGGTGTAAACCACAGGCAGACAGTAAAAGCTGCAGTAACTCAGCGGGTCAGACAGCATCTCTGGAGAAAAGACTACACAGTGATTGTGAAGTATTAAGGGAATTTGTAACTTTATATTTCCCTGTCCAACAGGACAAAATTGTCACATCACCAATCTGAAACAAATGTTTGTTAAAATGGAACATAATTGTGATCAAAAGTTTCAGAGATGATTGTTTCAGTTCTGCATTCTGTTACTCCATATGAATTAAACATAATGTTATTGTTGAGAGAAGTTAAAGATGAAAACTGATCTCAACAATAACGAAGGTAGACAAAAATGCTGGAAAAACTCAGCAGGTCAGGCAGCATCTATGGAGAGAAGGAATAGGCGACGTTTTGAGTCGAGACCCTTCTTCAGACTGATGTCAGGGGGGGTGGGAAAAATAAAGGAAGAGGCGGAGACAGTGGGCTGTGGGAGAGCTGGGAAGGGGAGGGGTAGGAGGGAGAAAACAAGGACTACCTGAAATTGGAGAAGTCAATGTTCATACTTTCTTTCTTCAACAATATCGATGTCAGGAATTTGTCGGAACTTTAACCTGATTATGTACCTGTGTTTGTACACTGGGTTTGCAGTAATTAACTGCTCTGTAAAAGAAAAAATATTAAATTAGTACTTTTTAATCATTATCAATAATAAAATCAAAACTTACTCAACTTATTAATTAGTTGAATGAGATGACACATATAAATATATTTTGTTTTGAATGAGTTGCCCGAGACTAATGGCAAAGCAAGTGTAATGAATCTTTTTCTTTTGTGAATGAACAAAGGTGGCTGGTGCTGTTACAACAAGGAAAGCTGTGATGCAAGATACAGATCAATCCCACGCCTCATGAGTTCTACCGATTGGCCACTGACACAGAAAGGTGACTATCCAGTATTGGGTCAGAGCGAGGGGGTGGTGCCCATCACTGGAGTTGTGAAGCCAGGAGCTACGAGGAATAGTTAGCAGGTCGGGCAGCATCTGGGGGATGAAGCAGAGTTAATGTCCCGGGGCAATGCCAACACCTCAGGGTCTTGAACTTTCTGTACAAGTTAGAAACATAGAAACATAGAAAATAGGTGCAGGAGTAGGCCATTCGGCCCATCGAGCCTGCACCGCCATTCAATATGATCATGGCTGATCATCCAACTCAGTATCCTGTACCTGCCTTCTCTCCATACCCCCTGATCCCTTTAGCCACAAGGGCCACATCTAACTCCCTCTTAAATATAGCCCATGAACTGGCCTCAACTACCTTCTGCGGGAGAGAATTCCAGAGATTCACCACTCTCTGTGTGAAAAAAGTTTTCCTCATCTCGGTCCTAAAAGATTTTCCCCTTATTCTTAAACTGTGACCCCTTGTTCTGTACTTCCCCAACATCGTTAACAATCTTCCTGCATCTAGCCTGTCCAACCCCTTAAGAATTTTGTAAGTTTCTATAAGATCCCCCCTCAATCTTCTAAATTCTAGCGTGTACAAGCCGAGTCTATCCAGTCTTTCTTCATATGAAAGTCCTGACATCCCAGGAATCAGTCTGGTGAACCTTCTCTGTACTCCCTCTATGGCAAGAATGTCTTTCCTCAGATTAGGAGACCAAAACTGTACGCAATACTCCAGGTGTGGTCTCACCAAGACCCTGTACAACTGCAGTAGAACCTCCCTGCTCCTATACTCAAATCCTTTTGCTATGAATGCTAACATACAATTCGCCTTCTTCACTGCCTGCTGCACCTGCATGCCTACTTTTAATGACTGGTGTACCATGACACCCAGGTCTCGTTGCATCTCCCCCTTTCCTAATCGGCCACCATTCAGATAATATCTGTGCTTCCTCTGTTGAGAACAGTTTATTCACGTTGTACAAACCCGCTCACTATCTCGTCAGATCCTCTTTCCTCCATAACAACTACGCCCAGCTGCGGTGGTTTATTTTTGTAGATAATGAAGAATTGTCTCACCTTGTTTGTTTGTTCAATGTATCAGGTTCTGGAATTCTCTCTGCGGATCCTGAAGAAAACCCTCAGTGGTGGAACGCTAACATTGTGTGAGTTTCTGTACGTGCAGGGCAGCATATTTAACAATCACCAAGACATAACTCACCAATTGCATGAAGATAAAGGGGCAATGTTTCTGTTCAATGTTTTCATTTTAATAAATCAAAGGAGCAGAATTATGCCATTCAGCCCATCGAGTCTACTCATGTGTTGAAAGGAACTGCAGATGCTGGTTTAAACCGAAGATAGACACAAATGTAACTCAGCTGGAGCTAGAGTAACTCAGTGGGTCAGACAACATCTCTGGAGAAAAGGAATAGGTGACGTTTCGGGCGACCAACCTCGGTCTGAAGAAGGGTCTCGACCATAAACGTCACCTATTCCTTCTCTCCAGAGATGCTGCCTGAGACGCCCCCACCCCCAAGTGCCCAACAACACGGACACGGCCCCACCACACGGACACGCCCCCATCACACGGGCCCATCACACGGACACGCCCCCACCACACGGGCCCATCACACGCCCCCATCACATGGCCCCATCACACGGACACGCCCCCATCACACGGACACGCCCCCATCACACGCCCCCATCACACGGACATGCCCCCATCACACGCCCCCATCACATGGCCCCATCACACGGACACGCCCCCATCACACGCCCCCATCACACGGACACGCCCCCATCACACGGCCCCAACACACGGCCCCACCACACGCCCCCACCACACGGGCCCATCACATGCCCCCATCACACGGACACGCCCCCATCACACGCCCCCATCACACGGACACGCCCCCATCACACGGCCCCATCACACGCCCCCATCACACGGCCCCATCACACGGACACGCCCCCATCACACGCCCCCATCACACGGACACGCCCCCATCACACGGCCCCATCACACGGACACGCCCCCATCACACGGCCCCATCACACGGCCCCATCACACGGACACGCCCCCATCACACGGCCCCATCACACGCCCCCATCACACGGCCCCATCACACGGCCCCATCACACGGACACGCCCCCATCACACGGCCCCATCACACGCCCCCATCACACGGCCCCATCACACGGAAACGCCCCCATCACACGCCCCCATCACACGCCCCCATCACACGCCCCCACCACACGGCCCCATCACACGGACACGCCCCCATCACACGCCCCCATCACACACCCCCATCACACGCCCCCATCACACGGACACGCCCCCATCACACGGACACGCCCCCATCACACGCCCCCATCACACGGACACGCCCCCATCACACGGCCCCATCACACGGACACAGCCCCATCACACGCCCCCACCACACGGCCCCACCACACGGACACGCCCCCACCACACGGCCCCACCACACGGACACGCCCCCATCACACGGCCCCATCACACGGACACGCCCCCATCACACGGCCCCATCACACGGACACGCCCCCATCACACGGCCCCATCACACGCCCCCATCACACGCCCCCATCACACGCCCCCATCACACGGACACGGCCCCATCACACAGACACGGCCCCACCACACGGCCCCACCACACGGACACGCCCCCACCACATGGCCCCATCACACGGACACGGCCCCACCACACGTCCCCACCACACGGCCCCACCACACGGCCCCATCACACGCCCCCACCACACGGCCCCATCACACGGCCCCATCACACGGACACGCCCCCATCACACGGCCCCATCACACGGACACGCCCCCATCACACGCCCCCATCACACGGCCGCATCACACGGACACGGCCCCCACCCCCATGTGCCCAACAACACACTGGGAGATGAGGGGCCAGTGTCTTGTCCCTGTACTTGCTCCTTAGTCACGTGTCAGAGTTCAACACGTCTCGGTAGAGGCTGCACAAAGTGAAGGAGAATAAGAGCGGCAATAAGATGTGATTATTGTGCTGCACAAAGTGAATATATTTAAAACTCTTGCTGCAAATGCAATATCTTGGTTCATAAACTGAGCAGAGTTCTGTTTGTATTAATAAAGTGAGGAGATTAATGTTCCTGAATCTAAACAAGAGACTGTACAACAGGAAATGCAAAATGTGGTCCCTGATGGCTGTGTACGTGGAAGTAATAATAAGGGTGAATAAAGCACGGCCCCCATGGTTACTGGACCAGGGCTAATTCATAATGACCAAAGTTGTCAACTTGCTGATTTTCAGGCTGTGATTTTTTTTTTCCCTCTTGGACTTAGAGTCATAGAGTGATACAGTGTGGAAACAGGCCCTTCATAGTCACAGAGTGATGCAGTGTGGAAACAGGCCCTTCATAGAGTCATAGAGTGATACAGTGTGGAAACGGGCCCTTCATAGAGTCATAGAGTGATACAGTGTGGAAACGGGCCCTTCGGTCCAACTTGCCCACACCGGCCAACATGTCCCATCTACACTAGTCCCACCTGCCTGCGCTTGGTCCATATCCCTCCAAACATGCTCTATACATGTACCTGTCTAACTGTTTCTTAAACATTGGGATAGTCCCAGCCTCAACTACCTCTGGCAGCTCGTTCCATACACCCATGAAAAGGTTACCCCTCAGACTTATTATTAGTTAAATGTCTTCATCATAGGCACCCAGCTTTAAATAATTGCCGTGCCCTACATGGGATGGTTTGGTTTATTTTATGCAGCAAATTGCCAACTCCAATAGTTTCCTAGTTTCCGTGTGACCATCGATCTCTCTGCAAATGGTTCACATCCTGAAAACCTTTATATCGACATTTCTGAAAAACAGACACTTTTGCATTTAGCACATTTGTGAGGCAATGAGGTCAGAGTTTGAATCAGCTGACTCTCCTATTGATGAGCTTTGTCCAAGCAGCAGATACTCTGATGCACGTTCCTGTTGTAAGTGTGGGCGGGGTTGCTGAAATACTCCATGAAGATTGGTTATCTGTAAAGGCAAGTTCAGTGGGAAAATAGTTATTGGTTATTTGAATTTTAAAAATGGCAAAAGTAAAGAAACTTAGAGATGAGCTTATCCACACTTTCTCCCCTATGAAGGAATAAACATCCAATGAAAGTTCTGGCTACTCCCCATGTCTGTGGACAATTATAGTGTTGTTCTGATATTCCCCTCTCACTCTATCCAACATAAACACAAGCCCATCCAAAACTCTGCACCACCTTTCATTCATTTATTATTTTTGTGTTTACTGACGTACATTAGCTCTTGATTAAGAGATGGGTCACCTATCCATGTTCTCCACAGATGCTGCCTGACCCGCTGAGTTACTCCAGCACTCTGTGAAACGTCACCTATCCATGTTCTCCACAGATGCTGCCTGTCCCGCTGAGTTACTCCAGCACTCTGAAACGTCACCTATCCATGTTCTCCAGTGCCTGACCCGCTGAGTTACTCCAGCTTGCTGTCTTTTTTCAGGCCTCTGGTCTCTGTACTTCTCTCCATGAAGCTCTCCGCCTCCACCCTCTCTTTAAAATTCCCATTTAATTCTACATCTGTGCTATTTTTTTTTGTTTTGCGTTGGTGACTTTTCTCTGATGCTTTGTACTTTTTTAGCTGCAATATAAATGCAAGTTATTGTTAGTCCAGTTTGTTTGCCACCAGTCAACTTGAGCTTGGTCTCAGCATGCACGGTTTACAGTATACACATCCAGGAACATGAAACTGTGACCTGCACATAGGGATCTTTTATATATGATGTGGAAAGAATGAATCTAAATGATACTTCTTAACATACTCGCTTATCTCTGTCTTTCATGAAATAGCATTGTACCTTACTGTTCAAGTGACGTATGGAGTGGAACAGCACCAAAGGCCCGCCAAGGTACATCTCAACGCCCTCCTTTAACACATTGGGAAGAGAAAGTGATTATGTCTGTACATTAACTGGAGCATTTCCTTTCCAGCGGACTATGCATTCATGGGCTCGTTGATTCTGAGGGAAGTAATTAAAGATTTAGTCCCCAAGGGCATTAAGTTGGCAAAGATTGTCATGCTTGCTGGAACCAGGTCAGTACGATACATTCATCGTTTATAAGTCATTTTTAATTTAAAAAAGTAAATTAAAGGAAGATATTTGAATATATTTCCTGAAGGTAATGGTGTTTATTTAAAATGAATAATTTGATCAATTTTCATCACTGCTCCTGAATTACATGAGGTGGAATCGGCAATTAACAAGTTATGGTCTTTTATTGTAAAAGTTAAAGATGTTGCTATTGGTTCTCAGTGAGTCTCCTCCATCTGCTGAGCGATCGGTGCCTGAGGTTCTCCATGTGGGGGAGCGGAACCCCAGCTCGCATCTTGTTCCATAAAGTGAGGAGAGAGAGCAATGTAGTTGAAAGGAGGTGACATCACCGTCACAGTTGCTGCAACACTGCTGAGGACAGTGGCTGCAACACTGCTGCGGACAGTGGCTGCAACACTGCTGCGGACAGTGGCTGCAACACTGCTGCGGACAGTGGCTGCAACACTGCTGCGGACAGTGGCTGCAACACTGCTGCGGACAGTGGCTGCAACACTGCTGCGGACAGTGGCTGCAACACTGCTGCGGACAGTGGCTGCAACACTGCTGCGGACAGTGGCTGCAACACTGCTGCGGACAGTGGCTGCAACACTGCTGCGGACAGTGGCTGCAACACTGCTGCGGACAGTGGCTGCAACACTGCTGTGGACAGTGGCAGTTCCTGAACACGCCTTGTAATACACTCTAAAGCCACCAGATATTCACATTGAAAGTACCTAAATATGGCAATTTCTATTTTATTAATGATCTTTCAAATTCATTGTAACTAGACCGACAAGATTACTTTCATTTTCTCTTTGGTTCTGACATAATTTTCCATGCTTTTTTTTAAATAATTGGCCCAGTGTTGAAGCTAGGAAGCAGGAAGCAGGGTGAGTCTGAGCTACAAGGCCCCAGTGCAACCTGTCTCCATGACGGGTGAGTCTGAGCTACAAGGCCCCAGTGCAGCCTGTCTCCATGACGGGTGTGTCTCTGAGCTACAAGGCCCCAGTGCAGTCTGCCTCCATGACTTGGTGATCTCAGCGCAATGAAGCTCTGCCAAGTTTACTTCATTTGTATTGTTTCTGCCTGTACCCCACTCAGCAACCACCCAGATGGGAGAGGAGCCATTAGCTGGGTTAGATTGCACAACAGAGCCGCTGCCCATAGAAGACTGAACCATGTCCACAGTATCTGAGGAGGTGCAGAGGAGGGGGACCTGTAGTGTAGTGGTAGGGAGTGGTGGGCATCTGGTGATGGGAGTGGTGGGCATTGATCATGTGCAAGGCTATTTGATGAGTGTCCACTGTGATGGATGTTTATGTTTTATGTGGCTGTGGCTTGTTGCTTTTCACTTCGTATGGCTGTATGGAAACTCTAATTTCACTGTACCTTAATTGGTACATGTGACATAAACTGACTTTGAAACCTTGATCTTTAAACTAAACTAAACTAGACTAAACTAGACTAAACTCTAAACTAATCAGAGCTGGGTATATTAGTAAGCATAATCAATGTGGAATCTTTTGAATGCCAGTATTTCATCATCATGATGGTGATAAAATGCAAACTTATCATATACTAAGTTCAAGCATCAAATGCATCAAATATGCCATGAACAAGTTGCTGGAAATCCCTGATATTCACTGCAGGTTAGTATCTTTCTCTTTCTCTGCCGTCTAATGAGAAAAAATACAAGAGCGATGTAGAAAAGACCAGTTCTCCTCAAACTGTCAATCTTGCTTCATAATTGGTCAGTGTAAATGAGCCGTGTGGAGTGACCCGAGTGAGTGCACCCCATGCCTCTGTCTCCCCACCTCAGGGTGAACATGTGCATCACTTTGCTGTCCAACAGTTGGACTCTAATGTGTTGCTCTGCTCGTAGACTGAGGAAAGGATTTAGTTCTACCCTGTAGGAAGGAACTGCAGATGCTGGTTTACACCTGTCCCGCTGAGTTACTCCAGCTTTTTGTGTCTATCTTTTGTTCTAATCTGCTGTGCGACCTGATCCTCAACGTGCCTCGTTTAATCTACTTCCACACAGCGATCTGAACAATGTTATCGGAAAAATATGAGCAAGGGATGTAGAATGAAACATGCAATTACTTGCTGGGATAAAATCAAACTTCAGCAATTGACATTTTAATTGTTGGGCCTATAACCTATTTTGGATATCTGCCGTACAACACTGTAGTCACTGTCACTGTGCAGTCTGGGGATCTGTGTCTAGCCACAGATTTCATTTTATCAGATGTATAACAACCGAACACTCTTTAGGTCTGGACTGGACATCCTCGGGGAAATAAATGAACTTTGACAGAGTACAAAGCAGACAATGAAGGATCAATCACTTGTTATAAGGATAAAATAAAATGATGGGCCGTGTAGCAGTGAAGTCATCCACCCCGTCTATGCTGTACCACGACTGACCCTACATATCCCCCATATGAACCCTCTTACCTGCTCTCAGCAAATGCCAATGAATCACAAATGCTAAATATGCTTTAATTTGTAATTAAATATACATTCATGGCAACATTAAATATAAATTAATGCTTAGAGGGACATTTTGGAAGTCAACCTTATTCACTTGGAAAGTTAGAAAAAGTAACAATCCAAGTTCTCAAATCTATTTATGATGGTTAATTAATTTGATTTCCCCCCCTCCAGATTTCCTGCTATTTCAGACAAGTTGATGAAAACACAAAATGTTTTATTTTTACATCCATAGTTCCAGCGTTAGTTCTGGGCAAGCATCTTGAAATTTACTGGGTTTTGAATCTGTGTTTCCGGTAAAGACAACATTCCCTCAATCTGCTCCCACTCCTGCCTCTGTCAATGCAAGCAAAGCTTTCCTCCAGCCTCGCTTCTCAGGAGGTGAAGTCTTGCTATTCTGGTGCAATGGGTCCTGTTGCTCAGTGTGAAGGGGGTTGCAAGCATGTGCCCAAAGTCTAGCCCAACTTTGATGATTCCTGATTCATTAACGCACACACAAGACTCTTTGATTCCATGGCTGCAGCTTGTAGCATTTTAAACAATTGTAAACTTTTTTTGTGAATTTGAAGAGGAAATAAACAGAAGATTTTCCTGAATTGGACAGTTTGAAGGTCTTTTGGAATCAATGTGAAATTTAGTAGATGCCAAGATTGTATGCAGGATTCCACAGTACACTTGATGTAATTATTAACTGAGCAGTGTTAATGGAAAGAAGATTGACAAAAATAGAGATCTGGACCTTGCATTGTCAGGGCAGAACCCATTAGCAGTGACGTATAAAGTGCCTGCCTTAACAGTGTGTTTGTTTCAGTGCTGGTGGGACAGGAGTGATGCTGAACATCGAACGGATCGCCAACCTTCTCACACATCTGGGTGCTGATGTTCAGGTGCGAGGGCTGGTGGACTCTGGCTGGTTCCTGGACAATAAGCAGCCTCGGCAGAATGAATGCACTGATGTGACCTCCTGCAGCCCCAACTACGTCATTAAAAAAGGACTCCGGTAAAGCAACAAACTGCAGCAACATGTATTGTCTTCCCACCTCTCCCATTGGTATTAGTGAAACTGGGTGGTGGGGAGGAGAATTATAGTGATATAATTAGCACTATGAGTGTTATTTAAACTTTATAATCAAGCAAGTTAAAGTAACAATGATTCCAGAAAGTATATGGTTAATTACATGTTTAATATGGTGAGGGAACTGGATCACAGGGCAGGCTTCTCAAGTCAAATTTTGTGCTTTAAAGCAAGCAGAGTGAAAATGAAGATGGCACATTAGGTATTTCTAATACATAGAAACATAGAAACATAGCTCACTTTGACTTCTTGTTCGTTAAATTCACCCAGAAAAACACAACTTTCTAACAAATATCCCAGGTCCTTGCTGGTATCACAGCTGATCTCCGCCCTCTGTCCCAGCCAGTGTTGATGAGAATGAAAGGAGAATGAACGACAGAGCTCGCAATAGCAAGAAGAAAGTTTGTGAGCAGAGGAGGGAGAGAACCAAACGTCTAGTGGAGACACAAGCCTGCAGATGCTGGAAACCTGAGCAAAATATAAACTTGTGGGTCCAGGCAGCATCTGTGGAGGGAATGGACATGCAATGTTCAAACAGTTAGTTAAGAGAATTAATGAAATTTACCACAGGAGAAAGAGACTGTTTGGATGTGGGTATCGCCATTGCCAAGTGTCATCCAGAATGAGATGTTATTCAGTAGAATATAGGGACAGTGGAATAGTCCATTTTAACATTGAAAGGGTCTGGAAATTGTTTTACTCTAGGGACCAACTCTTGCAGGAAACAAGCTTGTGCTCATTCCTCACTAGGGGGGTACGCAGCAGAAACACATTCTAATCCACTGTCTGATGCAGACACAAGCTGCCCACTGGTCTGGTGCTGCCCACTGGTCTGGTGTAGACATGAGCTGGTCACCGGTCTGGTGTAGACACGAGCTGCCCACTGGCCTGGTGCTGCCCACTGGTCTAGTGTAGACATGAGCTGGTCACCGGTCTGGTGTAGACACAAGCTGCCCACTGGTCTGGTGTAGATATGAGCTGGTCACCGGTCTGGTGTAGACACAAGCTGCCCACTGGTCTGGTGTAGACATGAGCTGCCCAACTGCTTGTGGCTGCTCACCAAAACTGACGTCTGGTGCGTGAGGTGATTGGTTCCTTCAACAGCAAGGCAACAAATCAGTGACATCCTTGTGCACTTTTTGCAGTTTCATGACACCCGTCCTACTGCAGGGAGACCAGGCCTTCCCCTGATTGTACACAGCAATGGGCATTGTAGCAGTGCCAGGCTTCCCCAGTGGTCAGTGCTGGAGGAGCAGCATCTCTGACGGACATCACACACCAATGTCTTTCTACTTTGTTGGTCTTGAGATTTTAACCACAGAAATGTTGAGGAATTTCAATTTTACGTCTAAAATTTATGAGACATTTGAATAACAATTGTTTAGGAAAATGTTATTTTTGAAAAAAAGTTTAAAATAGTTGAAACAAATATTGCTTAATCTGTTTGGTTCAAAATATGAATAAGATTGTGAAGTGATGTACGTGGAGCTAACGAAAGGTTTCTGTGCAGGTTGTGGAACGCCGTTATTCCTGAACGATGCAGGCAACTGTTCCGAAGGGGCGATGAGTGGCAGTGTTTCTTTGGCTACCGGATTTATCCAACCCTAAAATGTAAACAGAACTGTGAACATAATGCATCTATGAATTCTTGTATGTTTAGGTCAGGCACCTTAACGTGGAGTTTTCCCTTTCAGCCCCAGTGTTTGTGGTGCAGTGGCTCTTTGATGAAGAACAGCTGAAAATGGAGAATATTCAACTGGGAAGCCATTCACTGACAGAGAGCCAGTGGAACTACATCCAGAATTTGGGCAGAGACCTCAGAAATTCTCTGCGAGATGTATCGTAAGTGAATTATGATTTTAAAATACTGTCTTGGTACATGATGGAATAAGAGCGAGAGGAAATATTTTATTACTGGGACAAATCCTTCAACATACTCCACCTAAGCAAGCCAATGTTTTGTTTTAGGAGGAGCTACTGTTTAAATTTGCAATTCCTTCCACAAAACCAAATGTGATCGACAGCAGAGTTTCACTCAGATGGGACTCAAATCACCGCTGAGTGTTAATAGGAACGTTTTTTTATAGTTCCTGACCCTTATATACCTTAATTTTGGAAAATCAATATTGCTAAGTTTCACTTGGAACAATGACCTGCATTCGTTTGATGAACTTGGTGTCCCGAGAATATGTCAGCACCTTTATATAATGCCAAATGCAGAGTCATAAACACACTGAACAAGCAGAAACGCAGATGACATATCGTGACAATCCTTTCACTGAGAATATCTATGTATCACTTCTGGCATTTCTTTGGAAATTTGCAACTGAAATTCTCTTTGAGAAAGAAACGGCAATAAGCTCTTCACTCAGAAAGGGAAGGCTCTTAAACCTCCTGCAATTGCAGTCTGAGACTATTGGATCATGATTCATCTGCTTGAGATTAAGGCAACATTGATATTGGCAAACTCATCGTAGGCAGACAGGGTTGGTAATGGTGTAAATTAATATTATTTTATCAGAGAAACCAACCCAACAGATTGGACCAAAATACCATGTTTGTTGCTCATTATATAATGGCCCGTCAGAAACCAGCACCATTGTGTTGCCAACATTTTCAAAGATTTAATAATAATAATAATAATAATAATAATAATAATAATAATAATAAATATAACGGCAGTATGTCCCAAAATGGATTGAGAATACACCGTTATCAGCACCGACAGATGATTTGGTGTTCAATCTTAACAAATAATAATATGGGGAGGGGGTGGTCATATTATCAACATCATTCTCAAAGTACACACAAAAGTCAGAATTTAACATTTGGAGTTTTAAACACATTTGTCCTTGTTTAGTACAGATATAATTGTGACTGCTATAAGTTTCACGAGTTGATAAGTGGCTGGTACAAATTTCATCTTCCGTTGCTCTAAATAAATCTTCTCATCAAATTGGTTTCAAGGCAGAAGCATAAGACAAAAAACCCCGAGATAAAACCAAAGATTCTACAAAATGGTGCAGTGTTTATGATGTCCATGCCTTATTGCTCTCCTAATTAGTTGTTCAATCTATTTATTGAAAAGAAAACAGAGAAATGTCATAAATGTATTAAACATTTCAAAGGTATCGGTGAATAATAGATTTATAGCGACTGGAAATAATAATAAAGAACATGTTAACAAAAGGTAACACATCAAAACCCAATCTGTTACATTTCCATGCTTTACTTCAGTCAGAATATCTGCATCAAAGAGGCAGCAGAATCTGGGAACTATTTCATCATCATTAAAATCTAAAATACGACTGTAGTCTTCCCAAACCCCCAGGATACGTACGCAGCATGAAACATTCACAGTCCCAGCTACAATAGACATTACATTTACATTCACCTTGTCCTTTCTCAGTGTGAATTCCCAAAGCATTTCGTATTGTGAAGCACAATGATTGCTGTTATTCTGACATTGATTGGTGATCATTGTGTGCCAGCAGCGACATAGAAATGATCAACCAATCTGTTTTTTACAGATATTTTAAAAGGGAGAGGTTATCCAGGAAACTGTAAGAAGCTGTTGACCTTTAGTGTGATGGCGTGGGACCTGTTACATCCACTTAAAGCAAAAGAATAGGAAGGTCAGGGCAGTTTAACATTCCCATCTGAAGAATGTCTCCTTCAACAATGAGGCACCGGGTGCGATGATGAATTGTCAGCTTGGATTATACGTTTAACACTGATCGCGTCCTTGTTGAGACTCAGTCATACAGCAATGAACAAGTACAAAATATTCTAAACAACATTTAACAAACACCTATTAAATTGTTATTTGCTGTTGCTGAGATTTGAAAGAAAAATGTTCCCAAGCTAGAAAATAGTAAAAGGATAAGTTAACGTTAAAAGATGAAGATAGAATACACAATATTCAAATGACACAAGACGGCTCAGAAATCAGTATGTGGTTCATAAATGTGGGTATTATGCCTTAGTTTATTGCTTAATGTCGTTGATAATTAATTTCCATTTCAGAGCGGTGTTTGCCCCAGCATGTCTATCACATACCTTGATCTCCAAGAGGTAAAGTATTAACATGTTAAACAATTTGAAAGATATTTTATAAAGTGTTATTGGTTGGTATTCCACATTTGAGCATTAGCTCATTAAACCATGCATCGAGTGTTTACACATTTCATTTGTGTGTTCCGCCTGCCCACATCTGCACACTTCTTCCCACATCCACCACATCTGTACACTTCTGCCCACATCTGCCATGCTTCCAGTGATGCTGCTGGACAGAGGGAGCAGTCGTGCGGCTATTTTAAAATCTTTTGAATATGGGTCATTTTTAAATTTTATGAATAATTATCTCATTAAAGTTAGATAACCAATGATCTTATGAAGCATAAATTAATCTACATTACGTAACATTATGATAAATTCTTCCTTCTCAGAGAACAATCCCACAGCCAGATATTTACGGCACATTTATTGGTTTGCTCCTTCTTCTTCTTCTTCTTCTTTTCGTGTCTTTGAAGCTGGTCGGTTATATGACAGTTTCCCATTCCTTTACACAGTCCTTTGTGTTTTTATTGAACACTGCAAGATCCTTTGGGCTGCACTGGTTGGGTAGTAGGGGGCAGACAAGGCAGTGCTGCATTGTATGGTCCTCTTCTCCACATTCACAGGTGGTTTGGCCAGTTTCATAGCCCCATCTGGCCATGGCAGCTTTTGATCGCCCTGTTCCTGTTCTCAGGCGGTTGAGCGTCTTCCACTGGACCCATGGTGCTTCTGAGCCCGGAGGGAGGGCTTCAGAAGGAGGGATACCCATGTCAGTAGGAGGGGGGTCGTCCTCAAGCCTTTTTGTCCATAGTTGGAGTCTGGTTTCTTCCCGTGATGCTATTAGGGGCTGGACATGGCTGAGAAAGCTTCTCCTGGACTTCAGCCGTTGGGCCGGGGGTACACGTCCGTAGAGGAGGTGGCGTTCATCACTGGTGGCCTTGGTCATCTCTACTCGGCTGGCGACTTCCCGTCTCACATCAGCAGGGGCAATGCCAGCGAGGAGGTGCAGGTTGTTTATGTTGGTGGGCTTCAAGCAGCCAGTGATTGAGCGGCAGGTGTTATTCAACGCTGGGTCTAGTTTCTTGGCATGGGATGATCTCTCCCAAACAGGACACGCATACTCCGCAGAGGAGTAGCACAGGGCCAGAGCAGTAGATCTTAATGTGTGTGCTGTGGCTCCCCATTTGGAGTTGGTCAGCTTCCGGAGGATGTTATTTCGGGAGTTAACTTTCAATTTGGTGTTTTTGACGTGTTCCTTATAGGAGAGAGTGCGATCCAGTGTTACACCGAGGTAGGCAGGGTTGGTGCAGTGCTCAAGAGGTGTTCCAGACCATGTGATGTTAAGGGGTCTGTTTGCTTCCCGGTTCCTGAGATGGAACGAGCAGGCTTGGGTCTTCGCAGGGTTTGCGTGTAGGTGGTTGCGCTCGTAGTAGAGGTGTAGCTCATCTAGGGCTGAGGTGAGATTCACTTCTACAGCTTCAAACGTACTCTCTTGGGATGTTACACAGAGGTCGTCGGCGTAGATGAACCGCTCAGTGTTCTGGTCCATTGGCTGGTCATTGGTGTAGATGTTATATAGTAGTGGAGCCAGCACACTACCTTGAGGCAAGCCATTCCGTTGTCGTCGCCAGCGACTTTGCTTGTTGTTAAGGACAACATAGAAGCGCCTATCTTTCAGGAGGGCTCCGATGAGGTCCGTGAGTGCCAGGTTTTTGGTATTCTCCAAGATCTTTTTTAGGAGGAGGCGGTGGTTCACAGTGTCATACGCGGCAGACAGATCAACAAAGACGGCTCCTGTCACCAGTCCTTTCTGGAACCCGTCTTCAATGTGCTGTGTGAGATTCAGAAGTTGACTTGTTGTGGATTTGCCAGGTCGGAATCCAGCTTGTTGAGGGATGATGGCTGGTTCAGCGACTGGGGCAAGCCTGTTGAGGATCAGGCGCTCAAACAGCTTGTACGGGTGGCATAGCAGGGAGATTGTGCGGAAGCTCTTTGCATATGCTGGATCTTCACCGGGTTTTAGAAGAGCGATGATTTTGGTTTTCCTCCAGATCTTTGGGATGTTTCTTGTCAGCATGCAGTTTGCTCCTGATTTATAGGCTTGAATATTCGGTCAATCTGACAGGTCTTTCACACTGAAAATGTATTTTAGGAAATTAGTTCTGTTAAAGAAATAGTCTGATCGCACTGATATCTAACGACTGCTCTGTAACAACTGCATCATACTGACAGATAGATAGCTGGCTGCAGGTTCTGCAGAGAGCAGCAGTGCACTAACATGCAGCTGCAGGTTCCGCAGAGAGTTGCCATCTAACTGAAGTACGCAGAGGTATGGGTCGCACTGGAGATCAGATCTGGGGAAATATTGCACCTTTACTCCATCCTGGGGCCCACTCAACATCTCAGCTCTCTCTAACCCTGACACTCTCTAACCCTGGCGCTCTCTAACCCTGGCGCTCTCTAACCCTGATGCTCTCTAACCCTGACGCTCTCTAACCCTGACGCTCTCTAACCCTGACGCTCTCTAATCCCAGCTCTCTAACCCTGGCGCTCTCTAACCCTGACACTCTCTAACCCTGGCGCTCTCTAACCCTGACACTCTCTAACCCTGGCGCTCTCTAACCCTGACGCTCTCTAACCCTGACGCTCTCTAACCCTGACGCTCTCTAATCCCGGCTCTCTAACCCTGACGCTCTCTAACCCTGACGCTCTCTAACCCTGACGCTCTCTAACCCTGACGCTCTCTAATCCCAGCTCTCTAACCCTGACGCTCTCTAACCCTGACGCTCTCTAACCCTGACGCTCTCTAACCTTGACGCTCTCTAATCCCGGCTCTCTAACCCTGACGCTCTCTAATCCCAGCTCTCTAACCCTGACGCTCTCTAACCCTGACGCTCTCTAACCCTGGCGCTCTCTAACCCTGATGCTCTCTAACCCTGACGCTCTCTAATCCCGGCTCTCTAACCCTGACGCTCTCTAATCCCGGCTCTCTAACCCTGACGCTCTCTAATCTCAGCTCACTAACCCTGACGCTCTCTCATCTCGATTCTCTCGGCTAGGATGCCGGTGGATGCAGACTGCTGGACTGTCTGTACTGTTCTAGTCACAGATAATGCTTCATGGAGTGATAGAGACATGCCTCGCAGAATCAGTCTCAGTTTCTGTGACTCTGGGGACAGCCAGGCACCTATTTACACGAATCCTACGTTAATCCCATTTTTACTCTCCCAACATTCTCATTGACTGTTCCCAAAATCTACAACTCGCCTCCATATGAGGTGTAATTTACAGCGGTCAGCTAAGCAACCAATCCGCACAGCTTTGTGAGGATGTCCGAGCACTCACAGGACACCATAGACAGCACCGGACATGAGGATTGAACCTGGGACTGTGGTGTGGTCATGCCGCAACTCCACCAGCCACCACTGCCCCTCTGTTTAAGTTTCAGGTTCTTTACCCACAGGGTGAGGTACTCCCTGTGAAGCTTGACAAGGATGGGACGTGCAGGTAAGGGACTTGGTTTCTATGTTTCTAAAAGACATTGAAACCGGTGGTTTTCTGGACAATGTTTAATTTCTGCGGGATTGACAACCGAAAGGAAGCTGACTCTGGGAACGATAGCATGAATTAGTGGAAGTAATGGAGTCGGCTGCAGTATGAGGGCTGGAGAAAAACAATTCTTGTAATATAGACAAGAACCAGTTAGGATCAAGCAGTATGTTACTGTCCTGGAACTGAGGACGGGGATTGGACTCATGGTCAGTGGAGCTAGTGGAGCCCAGGGCTGTGTTACGTTACACTTGAATAGAAACTTCATCTCATCAAATATTTGTGTTTCTTCTACATATGCTAAATACTTACACCGTGAACATCTCTTTCATATTCACCAGTCGACTGTTGGAACAAATAATTCTAGTGAATAATATTGATTTTAGCCAAAATTGACAGTTAACATTAAAAAAACAATTTAGTCCTTTTTAATTTTAAAGGTCAATTTGAACATGGTTAAACAATTAAAGTACTTTTAATATTGTCCTTTCTCTTCTTTGATGACACAACATATCGAATTTTAGCCACCAATAATTTGTTTTGCAAGTTTTAAACAAGGTGCAGGAGATTTCAGATGCTTCATTGACATTAGGTCGACTTCAGAACCCAGCCATGCAATAAGCTTCACCTAAATTGATGCATATTCCCCAGTATTTCTCATCCTGTAACATGACATTCACACACTGATTGTAGTCATGCACAAATCCATTCTCTCTCAATTTAACAGTTTAAACTATTTTATAAATTTATAAACAAGCAATATTCAGACAAATTTAATCTGAATCTAAACACAAGGAACTGCAGATGTGGTTTACAACCACAGATGTTGCCTGACCCGCTGAGTTACTCCAGCACTCTGTGAAACGTCACCTATCCATGTTCTCCACAGATGCTGCCTGACCCACTGAGTTACTCCAGCACTCTGTGAAACGTCACCTATCCATGTTCTCCACAGATGCTGCCTGACCCGCTGAGTTACTCCAGCACTCTGTGCCTGTTTTTAATCTGAGTTTAACTTTGCAATGGTGTCAGTTTCCAGCCAGTTCAGGCCTTTCCCTTTGGAATAACTACTGGTTTTCTCAGCCAGGAGAAGACTGCTGTGAGTGAACAGGACTGATGTAATTGCTTGCTCATAAAAGCCCATTGTTAAATATGACGGATCTGCTGCAAAGTGATTTCAGAATTCTGTCAATACAAAAGATGTAGTATTGCCTGGGATTTGTGCAATGTGAAGAGTCTGTGTGATATAAATGTAGTCTGTGGTGTAAGCGGATTTAGAAAAGGCACAGACAGCTCTTTATTTCTCTGAGCGCCTTAATTATTTTAATCTGAATCATAGTAAATGTGAAGAAAAATCTCCCTGGCACCACTCATCAGCCTCAACATCCAATCTACTGACGTTAACATAAGGAAGGGAAGAGCAACACAGCTTGTGAAAGAAAGCATGTGTACACAGGGCTTGTATGAAGCATGTATGTGTGATGTGTGTACACAGACCGTGTATGATGCATGTGTACACATACCTGATACAGCCAGCTTTATCAACAGCTATGTTGCTCATTTACATAACACGTTGAACAGTACTGCACAGGAACGAGCCCCTCATGTAAAACCACCCTAACTTCATCAATATACCAACCAATACCAAGACATTTGAGTTTGTAAACAGAAATGTTGATTTCTGTTTAATTCATGATAGTAATGATTAGTTCATGATAGTAATAATTAGTTTGTGATAGTAATAATTGGTTTATGATAGTAATAATTGGTTTATGATAGTAATAATTGGTTCATGATAGTAATAATTAGTTTGTTAATTTACATTGCTTTGCAAGTTGTAGATGTCAGTCATTCACAGTGAATACGGCCCAAACAGTTACATTTTTAACTGTTTTGTTCCCAAACTGTTTCCAAATCACACAGTTGATTCCAGCTGAAACATGCAACCTGTCTGATGTTCTTGTTCTAACATTATCAGACGTAGGTCAATGGGGAAATACCCAGAGAGGTGCCAGGAATGGTCTTGTTTTAATTGGCCATTGTCTGGAAGCCTCTGAAGAAATCACTGATTTGTATCTCTTCTGACAGCTGTGAAATGAGCATCAGTGTTCTTTAATATGGTGGTTGGTGCCAGGAATTACCCCTGGCTAATCTCCAGCAGTGGTGCTGATAAAGTTTGCAGGGGAGGGCACTTAATTGCCAAGTTAATATTAGCCACAGATATCTTGAAGATAACTTTAAGTGTTGGAGTTACTCAGCAGGTTAAACCACTGAGTCCTCCGGCACTTTGTGCTTTGCTCAGAGTTCCAGCATCTACAGTTCCTTGTTTCTTTCTTGAATAAAACATTGCCCACAAACCTTATGTCTCCAGAACCGCATCAGGGCCTTGCCTGGGGTGGATGGGAGAGTAACGGGTTGAGGAATGCAGTTTGTGCCCTTTAGCTACTGCCCAACACTTACAGTTACTTTGATGTAGTGAAAGCAGGATATTGAAGGAAATGGCTGGACATTAGAGGATGTCCGGAAGGTAGAAAAGGCAGGTGTACCTCTCTGAGGTAAACCCATGTTGACCACACTCCAGAACCAAGGCCACTGTTCGCTGGTAACACTTGTGTTAGTGGATGCTCCAAGCAAGAGGATGATCTTGACATTCAATATCCACAAGACAAGTTATTTTACAAGCTGCCCACTGCTCCACACCACAGTTCAACAACAAATGTTCATGACCATATACTGGAAGGTAAAACAGAGACACAATTCACAACTTCCTTCAATGTGACAACACTGCCTTTGGTCAATCCAAGATTAAGACCAGACCTGACTCAAACCCCACAGACAGGTGGGATTCCTGACCGCCCATACCCATCTCCCACAGACAGGTGGGATTCCTGACCGCCCATACCCTTCTGAGATGTGGATCACCTACAGCAGTCGCTGGGATAACATTACCAACGTTGTCTGCAAAACACCCCCCAATGTACTGGGAGGATTAATTGGTGGAATCTCCCTGGAGCTCAGGCCCTGCATGAGGTGGGTTCAGACTCGGTGAAGGGCTAATCCATAGTTCATCTTCCTGACACCAATCACCATGCATTATCAGAAGGAATTAAAACCCTTGTCTTGAGTGGTTCCCAGCCAGGAATATAGTGAGCAAAGTATAATCACCGTTAGGAGACATAGCAGCCAATTTGTACAATTTTTAAGATAATTACTGAGAATCTGTCTTAAAGACATTACTGAGGGACTGGAGCCTGTGGGACAACGTGAACAAACAGTTATTCAGAATAACACCACATGAAACGTTTAGCATCACCTGAGAAAAGAGGTCGGTTCTCACCTGGAACACGTTCACCTGTAATCCTGCCTCGCCACTGCCCACTTTGTGCGCACAAGGCTTGTATATTTCTGACTCAGACAACAAACTACTCACTGAGTCTTGGCGGACTGAGCTGGTGAAAGGTCCAAGTGCAGAATAATTGTTGTTTGGGAGTTAGCTTATGAGAAGCTTTCAAAATTGTGTTATATTTCCAAATTAATGAAACTATTACAACAACGTTGTCCATTCATATTAACTGTTCTCCAATATTCTGTAGCAACTGGCTGGACTTTCAGGTGCGGGGAACTTCCTTGAATCGAGCGCTACAGTGTTGGGATCGGAGTCTTCAGGAAAACAAGAACTCGCGGCCCGCAGCCAGGAATTGTTCATTCCATCTTATAGACCAGTGCCGCCTGCCACACTGCAACCCCACCTGCCCAGCCCTGCGCGACCAGGTGACGGGCCAGGAGGTGAACATGGTCCAGTTACTGATGAACATGGGCTTTGATGTACAGAGAATATCCGAGCAGCTTGGAGTGGCGCCGCGCCAACTCCTGGGGATGCTGAGTAATGGGGGTTAGACCCAGCGCTCACCTGCTCCCCTCCCTCCCTCCCTCCCTCCTCCCCTCCCTCCCTCCCCCTCCCTCCCCCTCCCTTCCCCACCTGCTCCCTTCCCCACCTGCTCCCTTCCCTCCCTCCCTCCCTCCCTCCCTCCCTTCCCCACCTGCTCCCTTCCCCACCTGCTCCCTCCCTTCCCTCCCTCCCTCCCTTCCCCACCTGCTCCCTTCCCTCCCTCCCTTCCCCACCTGCTCCCTTCCCCACCTGCTCCCTTCCCTCCCTCCCTCCCTCCCTTCCCCACCTGCTCCCTTCCCCACCTGCTCCCTCCCTTCCCTCCCTCCCTCCCTCCCCCACCTGCTCCCTTCCCCACCTGCTCCCTCCCTCCCTCCCTTCCCCACCTGCTCCCTTCCCCACCTGCTCCCTTCCCTCCCTCCCTCCCTCCCTCCCTCCCTCCCTTCCCTCCCTCCCTCCCTCTCTTCCCTTCCCTTCCCCTCCCTCCCTCCCTCCCTTCCCTTCCCCTCCCTCCCTCCCTTCCCTCCCTCCCTCCGTGTGATCCGTACAGTGAAAATAATGGACTTCAGTCACAGTATTGCTTGTTTAACCCAGCATCACAGGCACGGTTCAACTCCTTCGCTGCCCACCCAGAGAGTGGCGAGTTTCACTTGGCACCCGACCACATTGTCACACACACGCCTGTTGTTTCAGTCAACCTTTGATCACAGAGTGTTTATTATCGATAATTTCCACCCAGGCACCAACACAACCAGAGATCAGAGTGTTCAAGAAGGAACTGCAGATGCTGGAAGATCTCTGGTACACAAAAATGCTGGAGAAACTCAGCGGGTGCAGCATCACCTATGGAGCGAAGGAAATAGGCGACGTTTAGGGCCGAAATCCTTCTACAGACTGGCGAGTACCTGGCGAGTATAATGGGACGGCACCAAGCCGCGTGTAACTTGCCCGAACTCTCTGAGAAAACATGTTTCAGACTGAAGAAGGGTTTCGGCCCGAAACGTTGCCTATTTCCTTCGCTCCATAGATGCTGCTGCACCCGCTGAGTTTCTCCAGCTTTTTTGTCTACCAGAGATCAGAGTGCTCTAGTATCTTTCAACACAACAGCGTGTGTGTTTGTGGGAATGCTTGACTCGCTCTCCACATCTTTATCTCAGGCAGTTGACGACTTAGACACCCATTGTTATCACTTATACTTTCCAGCTTTTTGTTGCTGCTGTTTGCATTTAGATTTACGGGGAAAAAGGACAATTCTAACTGTTTTTATGAACTGCCCGCAGAGCTAAAATGAAACATGTTTTCTCAGAGAGTTCGGGCAAATTACACGCGGCTTGGTGCCGTCCCATTATACTCGCCAGGTGCTGTTTCCCGTGGTCGAGCGACCTGTCAGAACTGTTGTCTCCCCCCCCCCCCCCCGGGTGTAAAAGGCAAATAAACATCCAATAATCCAGAAACGAAACTAAACTCAAATCACTCAGTCCATCGCCACCAAAATATGCCGGTTGAACAGAGGTCTCTACCAAAGATCTTATAGCCGCTATAGGATCTTTGGTCTCTACTGCAGGGGGGAAAGTCCACTCCCGTATAAACCAGTCTTTGCATCGCAGTCATATAAAGCCTCGCCCTATTTTCCAAAATCACATATTAGCAGCATTTTTTCCCAGGTAATGATTTTAATTAAACGTTGAAAAGACAAATAAGGGCCAGACGTTCGTTCGAGTCCCTCAAACGTCGCCTTCTTTGTGGCCGTGTCTATCTTTCACTCTTTACATTCACCACTATCTCAGAATTACATTTGGCAACAGTAATTTAGGTGATAGATTTGAATAATGATACTATAATTGTGCGAACATCAAACCAATTATTTCAAATATGATGTGCTAATTACTCAAACTAACAACATATATTCCCATTAACATGCATTATAAGTGTAATGTTCACTATTATCAAGCTATGTTACGTATGTGTGATTCAGTAACTTTTCTGACTTGTTTCAGATGAAGTACATGTAACGAGATAGTTTCACAACTTGCTGTGATTGTCTGAATTGTTACTTGTGATATCACTTCAAATAAAGTTACTGCAGCCGGGAGGGTTGGTGTGTCAATGACTGTGTCTGGGCAGACTCACGGCGACGCGCTACACAAGGGCCATCGTTCCTGCTTGCAGGCGGATGGGTGGGGGTGGGGAGAGGGAGTGGGGGAGGGGCGGACAGGTGGGGCACCGATGGCTGGCGGTGAGTCGTTTCTTTGAGGTCTATCAGGGTCTGTGAGGAAAACAGCAAAGGTAATATTTTATTAGTGTCGAATGTTTCAGACATAAAATGTCATCTGGAAATATTAATTGTGTTAACCATTCTCTCACAGAAAAGATAAGGACAGAGTGTAGAGGGTCAGGCAGCATCTGTGGAGAACATGGATAGGTGACGTTTCGCAGAGTGCTGGAGTAACTCAGCGGGTCAGGCAGCATCTATGGAGAACATGGATAGGTGACGTTTCGGGTCGGAAACCCACTCGGTCTGAAGAATACTTTGCTAATGTGCATAAAGGACATTGTGTCTGGACACGGTTAAAGCCATCTTGTGTCTGTGAAAGCTGGGTGCATTTGGTTGGAGCAGGAAACGGCAGAGGTTTCAGAACAACACAGATGTTTGGCCTAACACAGGCCACCAGCAGGTTACACTGGAAACATTGGTGAAAGATGAGAGGTGTCATAGAAACATAGAAATTAGGTGCAGGAGTAGGCCATTCGGCCCTTCGAGCCTGCACCGCCATTCAATATGATCATGGCTGATCATCCAACTCAGTATCCTGTACCTGCCTTCTCTCCATACCCTCTGATCCCCTTAGCCACAAGGGCCACATCTAACTCCCTCTTAAATATAGCCAATGAACTGGCCTCGACTACCCTCTGTGGCAGAGAGTTCCAGAGATTCACCACTCTCTGTGTGAAAAATGTTCTTCTCATCTCGGTTTTAAAGGATTTCCCCCTTATCCTTAAGCTGTGACCCCTTGTCCTGGACCTCCCCAACATCGGGAGCAATCTTCCTGCATCTAGCCTGTCCAACCCCTTAAGAATTTTGTAAGTTTCTATAAGATCCCCTCTCAATCTCCTAAATTCTAGAGAGTATAAACCAAGTCTATCCAGTCTTTCTTCATAAGACAGTCCTGACATCCCAGGAATCATTCTGGTGAACCTTCTCTGCACTCCCTCTATGGCAATAATGTCCTTCCTCAGATTTGGAGACCAAAACTGTACGCAATACTCCAGGTGTGGTCTCACCAAGACCCTGTACAACTGCAGTAGAACCTCCCTGCTCCTATACTCAAATCCTTTTGCTATGAAAGCTAACATACCATTCTATTTTCTTCACTGCCTGCTGCACCTGCATGCCTACTTTCAATGACTGGTGTACCATGACACCCAGGTCTCGCTGCATCTCCCCTTTTCCTAATCGGCCACCATTTAGATAATAGTCTGCTTTCCTGTTTTTGCCACCAAAATAGATAACCTCACATTTATCCACATTATACTGCATCAGCCAAACATTTGCCCACTCACCCAGCCTATCCAAGTCACCTTGCAGTCTCCTAGCATCCTCCTCACAGCTAACCCTGCCCCCCAGCTTAGTGTCATCCGCAAACTTGGAGATATTGCCTTCAATTCCCTCATCCAGATCATTAATATATACTGTAAATAGCTGGGGTCCCAGCACTGAGCCTTGCGGTACCCCACTAGTCACTGCCTGCCATTGTGAAAAGGACCTGTTTACTCCTACTCTTTGCTTCCTGCTTGCCAGCCAGTTCTCTATCCACATCAATACTGAACCCCCAATGCCGTGTGCTTTAAGTTTGTATACTAATCTCTTATGTGGGACCTTGTCGAAAGCCTTCTGGAAGTCCAGATACACCACATCCACTGGTTCTCCCCTATCCACGCTAGTAGTTACATCCTCGAAGAATTCTATGAGATTCGTCAGACATGATTTACCTTTTGTAAATCCATGCTGACTTTGTCCAATGATTTCACCACTTTCCAAATGTGCTGCTATCCCATCTTTAATAACTGACTCTAGCAGTTTCCCCACTACCGATGTTAGACTAACTGGTCGTGTATGTAGAGGGACTGAGATGGACTATAGCGCAGGCAGAGAATGCCCGGTGGTTAGGGCCGAACGTGGGAAGTTGGGAAGTGTAATTTGTAAAAAAAAAAGTGTGCACAAAACATTCAGAAACATCTTAACCCCAAACGTCAACTATCCCTCTGCCTCCACAGATACTGCCTGACCGGCTGAGTTCTTCCAGCAGTTTGTTTGTAGCTCCTGATAATATAATCTGTAGTCGCTCGTATCTAAATCTTCAGAGAGATGTCAAGGCTTCTGAGGATAAACTGAGGATCTGTTGTAGTGAGTGACCTTTCGGGGTCATAAAGAACTATTTAGGATTTACTGCCTCTTGTAGTAAACTCGTGTGCAGACTCCTTGGCAATTAAATAGTTAATCACACAAAAGGGGAAGTCATGTATTTATTATTAAATGTTAAAGTTAAGCACTAACAGAAAACGGTGTCGTTCGAGCTCGATTGATAAAACAGAAGTTACTCGTTGCTCTTCCACAACCTCTCCCGTTGCCACCTGAATCTGAAATGATCCAGAACCACATGGTCCAGGAGTTTCTCAACATAGACTTGTGAAAATCCCCCCCTAATGTAATCAACGACATCACTCGATGTGATAATGGCAGCAAGTGAAATGCAGTTTGACGGAGCACTTCCCCTCGACGCGCAGTGTTTGAGAGTAATCTTAAATATCAAAGAAAGAGAGAAGAGAGACAGTTGTGTACTTTTGTCCAGTCTGGGTAACATGAGGAATCCTGAGGGATTCGTGATCCAGAAAGGTTTCCTCCCACACTGTGGCTGAGAATAACCTTTCCCATGACCCAGACTAAGCCTGTCCCACAGATAAAGCGCCGATCGCATTTGTACTCAGCTGCCTATGACCATATCCTCAGTGATCTTCCTTTAAAGAACATCTTTACTTTACATTTACATTTAAGACCAATTTGAACAATTAATGAAACACGGCCGCATTTGCCCATAAATGTAAGATGGACACAATATGCTGGAGTAACTCAAAGGTCATAAGAGGCAGGAGTAGAATTAGGCCATTCGGCCCATCAAGTCCACCCCATTCTGTCATGGCTGATCTATCTCTCCCTCCTAACCCCATTCTCCTGCCTTCTCCCCATAACTTCTGACACCTATACAAATCAAGAATCTATCTATCTCTGCCACTGACTTGGCCTCCACAGCCTTCTGTGGCAAAGAATTCCACAGTTTCACCACCCTGACTCATTCCTGGGATAATTCTTGTAAACATCCTCTGGACCCACTCCAGAGCCAGCACATCCTTCCTCAGAAATGGTGCCCAAAATTGCTCGTAATATTCCAAATGTGGCCTGACCAGCGCCTTATAGAGCCTCAGCATTACATCCCTGTTTGTGTATACAAGCCCTCTCAAAATAAATGCTCGCGTTGCGTTTTTTTTTTACTACCGATTGGATTTGCAGATTAACTTTTTGGGAATCCTGCACCAGCTCCCAAGTCCCTTGGCATCTTCGATTTCTGGATTATCTCCACATTTAGAAAATAGTCTACGCCTTTATTCCTTCGACCAAAATGCATAATTCCACACTTTGCTACACTATATTCCATATGCCACTTCTCTGCCCACTCTCCCAACCTGTCCAAGTCCTTCTGCAGAGTCCCTGCTTTCTCTACACTACCTGCTCCTCCACCTGATTCCGTATCATCCGCAAACTTGGCCACAAAGCCTTCAATCTCCTCATCCAAATCATTAATATACAACGTGAAGAGCTGGGGCCCCAGCAGAGCCCTCCACTAGTCACTGCCACTCTTTGTCATCTGCCATCCAGCCAACCTGATACCCGTGCAATCTCTCCCTTGATACCGTGGTCTCTCATCTTCCTTAGTAGCCTCCGTGTGTCACCTTATCAAAGATTTCCGAAAATCTAGGTGACTCCAGCACTTTGTATCTGTCTTTGTTATAAACCAGCAAGTTCTTTGTTTCTACTGTTGTTTAAGAAGGAACTTCAGATGCTGGAAAATCGAAGGAACACAAAAAAGCTGGAGAAACTCAGCGGGTGCAGCAGCATCTATGGAGCGAAGGAAAAAGGCAACGTTTCGGGCCGAAACCCTTCTTCAGATTCCCCCACCAGCGATCAGTCTGAAGAAGGGTTTCGGCCCGAAATGTTGCCTTTTTCCTTCGCTCCATAAATGCTGCTGCACCCGCTGAGTTTCTTTGTTTCTACTCCTGGTCACTACTCACAGGGTCTCTGCTTCTTGGGATAAATGAACCGCGGGGTGGGTGGGGGAGGGGGGGGGGGGGCAGCAAACTTTGGTAAGAAAGAACTTGCTCAGAGGCAGCAAGTTAAGGCCACTTGCTCAGAGGCAGCAAGATTGACTCGGCCCAGGCTGCAGGAACAATAAATCGTTTCCTTATTTTAAATATAAATAAAAATAGATGCAATTAAGTAAATATTTTGCAAAACGTTTTGAGGAGCCTCTTGTAAAATTCATCAGGGTGAGTGATGGGATTCAGGGTGTTGTCTTTAAAGAATGGTGATGAGATGACTAGGTTAAAGAGGTGACGACCTGATCGGCACCAGAGCTGCTTGCTGGAAACTGTTAGAACATGAAAGATTTGGTCGGGGAATTGTGAGGACGTTTGGGAGTTCTGGAGAAGGTCTGGATCAGTTTGTGTACGTAATCACTTAATTGCTGCGGGTTGCAACCATGTAGAGCATTTAATGATGCTGAAATGTACAAACAGTCCCCAGTGCAGAGCAAACAGCCCTGTCCGCCGAGAGCGAGGAAGTCGTGTATATGCATCAGGAGCAATTACATCTAGACAGGAAATACTTGAATAACATATGTTCATTTCATTCTTACAATCATACAGAGTGGGTTGACTTTAAACAGACATTAAACATTATTCTGCATCCCCTCCTCTCTATACAACAGAATGCAAACATATCATGTGCATAGATAGGAAAGGGATTGAAGGATATGGGCCAAATGGGACTAGCTTAGATGGGACATCTTGGTCGGCAAGGACACATTGGGCCAAAGGGCCCGTTTGTGCGAATTGACTCTTGCAAATGAGGTTGAGACGAGGTCACAAGCAGATGTTGGGTCTGTTTTCCTTGCCGCACAAGAGGTGGCGGAGGGGCAGGTATGTGGAGATGTTTGAAACCAGAGGCAATGGGTATGAATGAAGCAGTAAGGTTTAGAGCGGGTCTGAGGAAGAATATTTTACCTCGAGAATGACTGTAGAGACTGAGAGATAGTGGAGACGGGACCTCTCGACATACAAGCGGCATCTGGATGCGAACTGGAATCCAAGCCGTTGCCGGCAAGGGCCGGGCGCTGGCAAATGGGACCCAGCACGGACATGGTGGGCCGAAGGGCCTGCTTCTGCAGACACAAAGAATGGTCTATACTGTTTAATGCACAAAAGGACACAAAGTGCTGGAGTGTGGTCAGTAGACCCTTCACAGTCTAAAGAACGTCACCTATCCATGTTCTCCACAGATGCTGCCTGACCCGCTGAGTTACTCCAGCACTCTGTACTTTGCTCCAGTTTCCAGGGACTGTTGTACAGGGCTCGGGCCGGGGTGTTGTGGCCTCACAGGGTACCGCTGTGATCCTGGGGGGTGGGGTGGGGGTTGTCGCGGTGGAGCGGGTCCGGGCTGATGTTTTACAGGAGCCGCAGCTGGAGCAGAGTCCCGGAGCTTCCCCCTCACCGCCAGATGTGACGCGGATCCATTTCCCTCGGAAGAGGAAGTTTCAAACCAAGTAACGGTGTGAGCGGAGAGAGGCCGGGCCGGGTGTGCGGGCGGGAGATTAGCGGTTCACGGGACTGTAGCTGGTAGCGAAAAGTAAGTGGAAAGTTAGTGGAAAGTTAGCGGAAAGTTAGCGGGCAGTTAGTGGAGTTGGGTGGCTGTGCGGGGCCGCAGTTCCCCGGGGCAGCCGATGGGTTGATGCCGGCGGAGACCATGCGAGCGGCGGCTCCCAGCGGCCGAGTGTCCGCGCTCCTGCTGTCCGCTGTCGGCACCGCCGCCCTCTTCCTGCTTCACGCCCTGAGCGGCGAGCGGTGGCCGCAGGCGGAGCCGGGTGGAGCGGGGGGGCTGGGGGCGGGGGGTCCGGGGCTGGAAGAGGGGGGTCCGGGGCCAGTTGGAGACGGGGGAGACGGGGGGCCGGGGTTGGGAGACGGGGGGTCGCGGCCGGAGGAAGCCGGGGGTCCCGGGGACGGCGCCTGCCCGCTGCTC
Organism: Amblyraja radiata; assembly: GCF_010909765.2. Taxonomy (NCBI): domain Eukaryota; kingdom Metazoa; phylum Chordata; class Chondrichthyes; order Rajiformes; family Rajidae; genus Amblyraja; species Amblyraja radiata. Next base: position 43,422,771 of record NC_045977.1, read on the forward strand.
GGCCTCTGCCTCGCCCTCCTCTTCTGCCTGTGTGTGAGCCGGGCCGGTCTCCGGTGCCGGTCGCCGCCTCCCCGGGCCACTGATCGCCGAGCCGCGGTGCTGAGCTACTACGAGTCGAGGCTGAAGGTGTCACCTCATGTCCTGGGTCACAGCCGTTCACATGTCAGTAAAGTTGTGTGTGAGCTACTGAGGGCCGGACGATCCAACCCCGGCCCCGACTCACTGTCTCTCCGCGGGGATTCGCTGCCCGTTGGCGGCAGCCGCGAACAACACGGCATCCGCCGGCCCGACTGCTTCGACCTGTTGATCCCGGTGAAGCTGCCGCCGCTGCTGCGGGCCGAGGCTGCTCTGGAGCCGGGATCCGTCTTCCCGGGAACCGCCGTATGTCGTCTCCGCTCCACTACCGGCGCCCCGATGTCCCGCCGCTTCCACGCCGCCTTCTGTGTCAGGCTAGGGGGCGAGGCTGCGCTGTCGTGGTCGCTACTTCGCCGCTGGTTCCAGCATGAGGTGACCCGCTGTCTGGCCGTCATCCGATTCCAGTGTGAACGGCGCTGCGACCTCACCCTGTCCTCAAACCGGGGGCATCTGGTCCTCCGTCTACGGCCCCGCTCCGACTACATGTGTTGCCATCTCTCCATGTCCGTCCGTCTCATCCCTGCCCTGTTTGTGGGAGACTCAGTGTACCTGGTGGTTCCCCAACACCTGCCCGGCACCCACAGCGGGACCAGCAGCCAACACCTGCCCGGCACCCACAGCGGGACCAGCAGCCAACACCTGCCCGGCACCCACAGCGGGACCAGCACCCAACACCTGCCCGGCACCCACAGCGGGACCAGCACCCAACACGGGCCCGGCACCCACAGCGAAACCAGCACCCAACACGGGCACGGCACCCACAGCGAAACCAGCACCCAACACGGGCCCGGCACCCACAGCGGGACCAGCACCCAACACCTGCCCGGCACCCACAGCGGGACCAGCACCCAACACCTACCCGGCACCCAGTCTGACAACAGCACCCAGTCTACAAACGGCACCCACAGCCGGACCAGCACCCAACACGGGCCCAGCACCCAGTCTGGCAACAGCACCCAACACGGGCCCGGCACCCGGGACAGACCCGGCACCCCGTCTGGGAAGCCCACCCACCCTTGGACCACGAGGCAAAACAGGACCAGCACCCAGTCCCGACTCAGCACCCAGTCCCGACTCAGCACCCAGTGTGGAACCAGCTCTCAACACCGGCCGGGCACCCAGGACAATCGAGACGCCCAGTCCCGGCCCAGCTCACAGTGCTGTCCCCACTCCCAGGTTCAAACCAGCACCCAGTCTGTGGCCAGCACCCAGTCTGTGGCCAGCACCCAGTCTGTGGCCAGCACCCAGTCTGTGACCAGCACCCAGTCTGTGACCAGCACCCAGTGCACACCCAGCACCCAGGACATGCCGGACATGCCACCCATTCTCCGGACACTGCAACCAGAGGCCTTCTGGTGTATCTACCTGCCCAAACATGAGCAGAAGTTTCTGAACTGGCTGAAGATGCAAACACCAGCCACCTCCTGCCATCTCAAGTGCCTGCAGATTTTGAAAGCTCTTCGGGATTTGGGCTGCAAGGATTGCAGCCGGGAATTCTCTGATCAATGGAACATAATACTGAGCTCTTATAACATGAAAACAGCACTTTTCCATTTGCTACTGAAAGGCCCCCTGGAAGCTTGGGATGAGAAATTTCTGATGGAACGACTGGAGGATTTGGTTACTTTCTGGAGGGAACGGTTGCAGAAACAGGAACTGATGCACTTTTTCCTGGGGAATAAAAATGTGCCAGATTTTCTGACAGTGCCAAAGAAAATCAAGGAGGCGGCTCCAGTAAACCTCCTGGCTGGGTTTGACACTGTACTCTTGGACATGGTCTCCTTCCAACTCTTGAATACATGGGACTCAGCACATGTAATAATGAAGTTAAATCCTCATAAACACTGGCTCAGGAAACACTAGTCTGGCAAAGTCCTGTGTGTGGATATCAGATCCATATCTGTCAGACTGTAGACTGGACATTTCAACCTCAGTGACACAATCTTCAGAAATTCTTGCTTCTGCTTCGACAATGTCACAGAGTATTATTTAGTTGCTCTCGTTCCAAGCAGCAGTCTAAGATGCAAATTAATATTGAAAGCTTTTATTCTGTACATTTTTAATTTCTAGCTAATTTATTATTTTGTTAATAAATACTTATTTAAATGAATTGCTTTTAACTTTATTATAATAATGTTAAATTTCTAATTTTGAGGACTTCCCTCAGCTCATTGCAAGGAGTGGTTGACTTTGTTTCACTGGCTCAGTATTCAGTGGGGTTCTGGCATGTGAGGTTTTAATTGGCACCAGGGAGATGAATGATTGAATCCACAAAATCACGGGACATTGCAAGATGGTTGATGTTACAGATCACCCTGCAGAAGGGTCTCGACCCGAAACGTCACGTATTCCTTCACTCCAGACATTCTGTCTGTCCCGCTGAGTTACTCCAGCTTTTTGTGTCTATCTCTGACTCCTCCCCTTGCCTGTTGCTCAATGCTCTCCTGGTCTCCCCTGTAACGAGGGCTTCTTCCCCCTTCACCATTGCAGGCCAGGGCTCCAAACTATTGCTTTAAGTTCCGTTTTAATTCTTCCAACGGTTACATTCTTGTCTTCCACTCTTTCCCTTTTGACAGTTTCTATAAACTGAGAACATTTCACACCAGATAATCTTCAGCACTTTGTGTTACTGTTACTCTACTCTTAGAATGACACCATTCAAACCTGGACTTTTCTCTCTTGTACAAGGTGTGTAAGCAGATTAATTTCTGCAGTCTCCATATTTATATCAGCTTTGCTCACCAAGTAGATAACTAAAATGACTATGTAACAGTGGGCAGGGATGTGAAGCCATGAACCAACTTTCATCCCATGATTAATTAGCTTCTGTAAATGTTACCATGCTATCAAATTCAACCATAGATACATAGTTTGAATTATGAAAGTATAAATTTAAAGCCAATATTATGAGGAGTGTTTAGCAGGTCGGGCAGTATCCGTGTCTTGAAGCTTCAGGGAGCAGGAGGGCCAAGAGTGAGGGAAAGTTATCACCAGGTGGGATCCCAAACCTTACAGGGCAACAAGAGCAAGAATTAAATGTGGCGAATGATTTAATTGAGTGAGGATGACATTTTTTTTTAAAGATCTCGGGAGAAGTGGGTGTAGAGGAGGGTTGTTGAGGCAGAATAGTGACAATGTTACAGTTCTGGCATTGCATCGTATACACCGTTTGAAACAGCTTCAGGTGAATTTCTAAAGAGAGACTATTATTTATATTGTATCTTTCATCACCGTAGGATATTTGAAACACTTTGTAGCCAGTTAGGTACTTTAATAACTTCCCTGCAGTTTTCCATCTTGTCTTTTACAGTCACCTCGAGAACAGATGGTCCTCAGTGTAAAATCTCATCCAATAATGGATTGTGACACTATCTCTTTCAGGCAGAATAAGTCTGTGTACGTCAAAAGTAGGTATAATTCTGAAACTAATAACTGAATGGCTTTGATCATGGTAATACAAAAAGTAGAAATCTTTTGAACACCAATGGGTTGATGCTGGACACTAGTGCCATAAAGGTGAGGGTGGCAGTGAGAGACAGATGCTGGGAACACAAATGAAAGCAACGCCCTAGTTGTGACGTTCTCACTGAAAGCCATTGTATATTAGTGGCCATGGAGCGAAGGAATTATGGACTCCTATAAATGTATCAACAACTCCATGATTATCTGTTAAATTAAAGGAACTTTAGAAACCAAAACCTATTAAAGAGAAGTGGGATTTTATCCTTCAGCTGAAAACAGGAAATCCTCTCTCACCATTTATGCTCTAACCACTCTGTCTGAAGTCTGGTGTAGCTAAACTGTCTGAAGCAGCATTGTTGAAAGCGTTCCAAGTGCACTCACTGTGCAATTGAAGACTCCCTCCTGCTAGGATAATGGTTATTTATGTTGTAAGTAGATGATATACAATGTTAATTAGAAGCCGCCAGTTGTGTTCTCAGTAGGCGGCGTCACATTAGTTCCCTTTTTGTAAAAGGAGGAACCGCGACCTATGACACAGCGAGCCAGAAATGTTCAGTTGATGTCAGTAGACCAAGTGTGATCACAGAGAGGCCAACACAAAAATATATCTTCTTTCATATTTCTCCAAATTCATCATATTTTGCAACAGTGCAGACGTAAATGAGAAGTTACAGCAAATGGTCAAACTGCATCAGCCTCAACGATAAACTATGCTTAAATAATTAACCTATGTTTGTCAAATTAATAACTGCTAAATCGTGATGTGAGACTACAAAAGTGGGTCAGTCATTAAACAAACATCTTTCTCCAGCAGGACAAGACTTATAGTGAATCATGCATAACTGTTTAATGTGTCAGTAGAGATTCTGCCTTCTCACAGTTTGAGGCATCCAGTCGCCTGGTGTGGAGGGAGAGGCACGATGTGACAGGAAATAGACACCAAATGCTGGAGTAACTCAGCGGGCTGTAAGACATTGTCCCCTTGGCTCTGCATCTCCATGGCACCTCGCTCAGAAACAACTCCCTTCATCTCCCGAACAGCCGCCGTTTGCTGGACAGACGAACCACTCCATCCCGTTTCTCCAAGTCCCAGCGTGGCTGCTTGCTCATGTTGACCAGGCGAGGGAAAGATTCCACTGAAGGGCGGTGGAACCAGGAGATACAATTCAGAAACATTGGCCACGGTACAGTACAGCCGTCATAGAGTGATACAGTGTGGAAACAGGCCCTTTGGCCCAGCTTGCCCATACTGGCCAACATGTCCCAGCTACACTAGTCACAGTGATACAGTGTGGAAACAGGCCCTTCGGCCCAGCTTGCCCATTCTGGCCAACATGTCCCAGCTACACTACACAGAGTGATACAGTGTGGAAACAGGCCCTTCGGCCCAGCTTGCCCATACTGGCCAACATGTCCCAGCTACACTAGTCACAGTGATACAGTGTGGAAACAGGCCCTTCGGCCCAGCTTGCCCATTCTGGCCAACATGTCCCAGCTACACTACACAGAGTGATACAGTGTGGAAACAGGCCCTTCGGCCCAGCTTGCCCATACTGGCCAACATGTCCCAGCTACACTAGTCCCACCTGCCTGTGCTTGGTCCATATCCTTCCAAACCTGTCCTATCCGTGTATCTGTCTAAATGTCTCTTAAATGATAGGATAGTCCCAGCCACAACTACCTCCTCTGGCAGCTTGTTCCATACACCCACCACCCTCTGTGGTGACCCCGCTGTTGCGAACACGGAACTGGAGCCGGCAGTTCCCGAGCGCGGGTGTAAGCGCAGTCCCCGCCCGGTCACCATGCTCGGGGAGTAGTCTCTGTCTACACGGGGTCTGTGTCTACCTGGGGTCTGTGTCTACCCGGGGTCTGTGTCTACCCGGGGTGTGTGTCTACCCGGGGTCTGTGTCTACCCGGGGTGTGTGTCTACCCGGGGTGTGTGTCTACCAGAGGTTTGTGTCTACCCGGGGTGTGTGTCTACCCGGGGTCTGTGTCTACCCGGGGTCTGTGTCTACCCGGGGTGTGTGTCTACCCGGGGTGTGTGTCTACCCGGGGTGTGTGTCTACCCGGGGTGTGTGTTTACCAGAGGTCTGTGTCTACCTGGGGTGTGTGTCTACCAGGGGTCTGTGTCTACCCGGGGTGTGTGTCTACCAGGGGTGTGTGTCTACCAGGGGTCTGTGTCTACCCGGGGTGTGTGTCTACCAGGGGTCTCTCACATGTGGGTGTGAACGATGCTGAATGTTTAGTCGGAAAATAATGTCTTTAAAGGTTTTGCCTGCGTTGGTTTCATAATTCTTCAAAGTTTTCAAACATTCACAAACATTCAAGTCCATTTACAGCTTCAATGACCGGGCAGTCTGCGGGGTGAGGGGGAGGTCAGGGGGGAGTGGTCATGGGGGAGAGGTCAGGGGGAGAGGTCATGGGGAGAGAGCGGGGAGGGGTCAGGGGGAGAGATCATGGGGAGGGGTCAGGGGGGAGAGAGCGGGGAGGGGTCAGGGGGAGAGGTAATGGGGAGGGGTCATGGGGAGAGAGCGGGGAGGGGTCATGGGGAGGGGTCAGGGGGGAGAGAGCAGGGAGGGGTCAGGGGGAGAGGTCATGGGGAGGGGTCATGGGGAGAGAGCGGGGAGGGGTCATGGGGAGGGGTCATGGGGAGAGAGCGGGGAGGGGTCAGGGGGAGAGGTCATGGGGAGGGGTCAGGGGGAGAGAGCGGGGAGGGGTCAGTCGTGGTCTAGGGGAGGGATCACTGCAGCATTTGGTCCCACAGGCGACTCCATGAGATCCAAACCCTGATCTCTACCCCGGGGAGTGACTGCCTCCACGCTGGGAGAGGTGGGGGTCAAGGTGTGGGTGGGGGTCAAGGTGTGGGTGGGGTCTGGGGTGGTGAGAGCGCTCCACTGACGTCAGGTGACAATAGACAATAGACAGTAGGTGCAAGAGTAGGCCATTCGGCCCTTCGAGCCAGCACCACCATTCAATGTGATCATGGCTGATCATCCACAATCAGTACCCCGTTCCTGCCTTCTCCCCATATCCCCTGACTCCGCTTTTTTTAAGAGTCCTATTCTAGCTCTCTCTTGAAAGCATCCAGAGAACCAGCCTCCACCGCCCTCTGAGGCAGAGAATTCCACAGACTCACAACTCTCTGTGAGAAGAAGTGGCTGGGGGGACGAGCCGTGGCTGATATAAAAAACAGACGATGTTGGAATCCGTCCACAACCCAGAAGCAGGTTTGAAACTTGAACCATGTTTCTCCTTCCACAGATGCTGCCTGACCTGCCAGTGTTTCCTCATTTCCCGTTTTTATTCCAGATTTCTGGCATCTGCATTTTCTTTATTTTGAGGCCTTAACAGGAGACTGAGGGGTGATTCCTGCATTACACGAGCCCAGAGTGACCGGACCCTGAGCAATCTGGACATGAAGATTCCAGCAACTGGATCATTCTTCCTGTAGGACATTTCCCCTCAGCTTCCAATAAACCTTCAACTTCCCACCACCCCCACTCCCAGACCCCATCCCCACCCCCACCCCCACCCCCACCAAACACGGGCAGGTGGGCCTATTTCCACACTGAATCACTCCATGACTCAATACAATCTACGGAAGTATAATGCTTCTTACATTAGTCAATGTGATTATCTGCTGACTTGTGTTGCATTTTGTTTGACATCTTGTTATTTCAAATACATACGCTGAACGAGAATGACTTACTGTAACCATAGACCACAATTATTTAGTTTAGATGTCAGATATTTCCCCTGGTTCAGCTTTGTGTTCTGTATATATTACAATCTTAGTGATCGGGACTGTGCCTAATATTAAATTAAACAATGCCATGGCTCCAGAAAACTGAAACAGAAAACCTTTCCCTGCAGATTGCAGATGGGTTGTAAACTGTTGTTTCCACCTTGATAACATAGATGAATGGTGAACAGCTGTCACAGAGCATTGTGCCTTCCTACACTTAGTTTGCCAGCATTTATCTGGTGGTCTGTACGTAACCGCTGACTATCTGGTCCCACTGTCCATCCCTCTGGGAAGGAGCAGGTCGGGAAAACGTCCTGAAGTTGGACAGGGCTTCAGGGACCAGATATCATCTGCTTCAACGAAGTAAACGTCCCATTTACGCATCTATCTGAATGATAGGTGTTTTACTGATATTTACTTAATTTAATTAATTTCTAGTATTTTAAGATGTTTCCATTTTTTATATTTGTTTTAATATTTTTCCCTTTCTAAATGACATGTCTATTTGTATAGTTTATAATTGGCTCTGACTATCAGCGATTATAAATCAGAGATAGATAGATTCTTGATTAGTACAAGTGTCGGGGGTTATGGGGAGAAGGCAGGAGAATGGGGTTAGGAGGGAGAGATAGATCAGCCATGATTGAATGACAGAGTAGACTTGATGGGCCGAATGGCCTAATTCTACTCTTATTCCTTATGACCTTATGAGTTCAAAGACCGTCTACAAGACGGTGGGGTCGGGGTGATGGAGAGTATTTCAGTGTACACCAGGCTCATAGTTTGGTTACTAAACCACATCTGTGACTGGGAGAGAAGCTCTGTACATGCTGTAGTCACTGTGATTCTTGTCAGATGGTATTTGGTGACTCTGATCATTGATCTGTCTGTGACAAAGGTCCCCAGACTGGTGATTATTGGCAGATAACACAATCAGGATTTAATTAATTTGTAGTGGATATTCATTAACATTACTGTGGCCGCCAGAGGGCATCAGAGGGCTGGTATCTTGCCGAGAGACAGACAGACAGAGTTCCACCATCTATAAGGGCAGTATGTTGGAATATGTCTACTGTTGTGAACAAGTGCAATGCCAACATCTCTTGAGATACTCAACACCATTCAGGAAAAGCAGCCTGCTTGATGGGCTAAATATTCTTTTCACACTGGTGTACATGGGCTGTGATGTGTAACGTCCATAATATGTTCCACAGTTACTTATCCAAGCTCCTGCAGCGAGAAGAAGGCGTGGGAATGTCATGCCCTGCTGCCTCTGGTCGCTGTCCTGACTTGCGAATACATCAGTTGTCCTTCACTGTCACTGGGGCAACAGTGCTGAGTTTTATCATGCTGATTTTTGCACAAGGATTCAGAGGTGAATAGTCAATGCTGACTATTTTGATTTTGCAGACTGAATATTAGTAGCCACATGCCCAGCATGGCAACAGGCAGGTCTAACCTACACTGCAACCTCCAGATCCAACTGCAGCGTCTGGGATCAGTCTAAACTCCAATGCAGCCCCACATCATTAGTTGGGAGCTGAGCCATCACCATCAGGTTTCACAGCGATTGTGTTCTACACATGTGTGAAATGTTTCAACATGAACATAGAACATGGAACATGGGACAGGTCTTGATGACCACATCTTCACAGACCCATCCCCTCTGCATGCACCAGGTCCGTAAACTTGTAATCCATGTATTTTCATATATCTGTCTGTCTGAATTCAGGACTATTAATATGCAGTTTAATGAGGTTATTATTTACAATTAACTTATTCACGTGAATAAAATGTAATGATGTTGAAAGGAACAGGAAAGATTCAATTGATTTACATTCAGTATCTGTATCCGTGACTGAGACAGTTTAAAGTGGAGGAGGACTCAGACAGGCTGGCAAGCAGATTGCATTTGCTGTTGAAATTCATGAATAAATATATCGCCAGCCCTGGCGCTGAAGATAGCCTGCGTCAGATTGACTTATTGGAGATTTGTGACTTCTAACTGCTGTGGTAATGTGGAGACCCAGCGTAGTGTCGCTAGTCCCATGCATGTGGTAATCGTGCTAGCTCACTCTGCATGCTCTAATGATATATCTTAAAACATTGCACCATTTGTGTACAAAAATATCCAGCTGACCAGACAGTCCCCAAGAAGATGGAATGAAAAGCAGGTTTGCTTTACTCATGTTATTCATTTTATTTTATTAACTCATTTATGGAAGTCGTTGCCACTGAGGGCAGTAGTCATGTTGAGCAGCTTTGATCCACCACAGTCTCTCTGGACAAAGCACTCTCACAGTGTTGAACTTATCATCAATTTAAATATATTTTGGGCTGCTTTTCCTGACAGACTGTGTTTCAATTGGCAGTGTATTCATATGATACTCAGATGTCATTGATGCCCTGTTACTGTGAAATAAGTTGCACTATGAATGTAACAACACCTATACATTTCCGGCCACATTATCTTCCACATATTCTAACTTGGACTATGCTGATCACCCGCTATCCAACAAGTAACCAGGTGTGACAATGAGCTCCGTCACTACTACCGGATGAGCAACAAACACGTCAGGCATCAATGTATGAGAGACATTGAGTGTTTAACTAAATCTGTAAGGTGATCTGAAGAAGGGTCCCGATCTGAAACATCGTCTGTCCATTCCCTCTATAGATGCAGCCTGACCCTTTGAGTTCCTTCAGTACATTTTGTATCACTCAGGATCCCAGCATCTGCAGTCTCATGTGTCTTTATAAGGAGGTCTAATTATCTAATTCATCTGTAAACATAAATTACAAAATATATGAGAATGGCCTGTACTTTAAAAGATCACTTCAGTTGAGTTTATAGTCACGTGTACCGAGGTACAGTGAAAAGCTTTTGTTGCGTGCTAACCAGTCAGTGGAAAGACAATACATGATTACAATCAATCCATTTACATGATAAGGGAATAACATTTAGTGCAAGGTAAAGCCAGCAAAGTCGGATCAAGGATAGTCCGAGAGTCATCAAAGAGGTAGCTCGTAGTTCAACGCTGCTCTCTGGCTGTGGGAGTGGTGCTGAACCTCTGTAAATAACTTTATTTAAATGATAAATCCGAGAACAGGAGAGTTCATATGATACTCGGATGTCGTTGATGCCCTGTTATTGTGTTATATTAACTCATCTTAAAATGTTTCCTCAGATGCCTGCAAGTGTTCTGAAATGGTTCTGTAGCCCAAGCATTCTGCCCCAGCCCAGTTCGTATGCCACCTCCACAACTTGCTCTACACTAGTGCATAATCTCCTGATACATGCAAAAGAAACTGCAAATAAGACCTTGTGATAGCTTAAACTAGACTAATTCTAAGAGTGATCAAATATTCTGGGCATTTCCTCACTTGAAGTCGGTCATGCCTTAAAAGACGGATACACGATTTCTGTGACTCCAGCCAATCTTAAGAAAGTGGAGCTATCTTCTTACAAGAATGTAATTCCCTTTTAGGAACTGCATTCAATTTGTGCTCATCGTCTGGTGATCTGTTCCAGAATTCAATCATGTCCAATAATAAGAAATGCTTCCTGGATGTTTACCAAGTTTTAGTGAAATATGATTGGCTTTTGCTCTTTCAAGTTTTCTGCTTCATTTCTTTTTCCAATATCTCTCCACTATTGTCTTCACAAGTCTCCTTTACTGGGGTTTCATCCCTTCAACTGCTTTTGCTACTGAAGGGATTATTTCGTAATATCAGTTTGACAGCAGCTCTTGATGTCAGAAGCTCTTTTTTTCAGAATAATGGTTTTACCTGAAGTGCTGTCAGCGTTTTATTTACTGAGGTACTTAGAAAGGAATTAGCTGCTGGAATGGCTGTCCAAGATATGACCCAACCAATGCCTTCTTCTCGATGCACTTTCACCTTTTTCCTTATCGATATTGTGGTATTCAGATAATCATTGGTGAAATAACACCAAACATACTCCTGGCTTACAAGGATCTTCCAAGTGAGTTAGAGCATCAACGATGTATAGATGGCATGTCAGTTGATGCCCACTGCACTGAAATAGACCTGTTACTGGGAAATAGATTACAGAAGTTAGAGCGGCACACAAAGCCGATGCTTCATTCTGAGCTACGACCATGAAGGGAGTGTGGACAACACACTAGACGCACTGTCCGGATCTGCAATTAGGTTCACATCCCAGAGCAAGAGGGGCAAACAAGTGTCATTGCAGGGTAGTGGGATTTGTCTACCTCTGCCTCGTTGCCCCAGACTGTTCACTTGTGCTTTCCTTCACTGTGAGTGAGCTCCCAGTCCCAGCTAGAGTGTCAACAAAGCCTAATGGCAGATCATTATTATCTGCACATAATCGTGGCATGAGTAATGTGGTGGGTGGTTCATCTCATTAGCAATGTGTTGCAAATGACATTTAAGATTAATTATTGCAGCAGAACTCGTCTTTCATGGGCTTTTAGTTCAAGCAAAGAGCAAGTTCAATAATCAACATATTCATCACTAGTTAATGTAACTTATTAATGTATTATTCCCATTATTGGTTGCTGGCATTTATTGATTAATGCATAACTGGTTAATAACGTGCAAGCCAATCCTAACTTAACCCAAGTCTTGATTCCTGAATTAATGTACATTTTAATTCTTGGATAATGCAAACAATCCATATATTAATTATTCACATTGTGCAGCTGATTTCAAACAGAGCTTCCCTACAACAGAACTATTCTCCATTTGCTCGCAAACTGATCTAATAACTGGTGCTAAAATCACACAGAAAAATGTAGGCAGATAAGACTTAGAGCTAAACAGGAAATGGCTAAAGTTACTGTGAATATTGCCGGTAGACAAAAATGCTGGAGAAACTCAGCGGGTGAGGCAGCATCTATGGAGCGAAGGAATAGGCAACGTTTCTTCAGACTGATGTGGGGGGGGGGGGGGGGGGGGGGGGGGTGGGAGCGGGAAGAAGAAAGGAAGAGGCAGAGACAGTGGGCTGTGGGAGAGCTGGGAAGGGGAGGGGAAAGAAGGAGAAAGCAGGGCCTGTACTTTCCTGCCACAGTTCCACACTGCGATCTGTAGTCTGATGCAACGAGAAAAGAGCTTATAATCGAGTCCAGTTAAGACTGCTAAACATGCTCGTATATGTAGTATAACCATTTAAAAATAAAGTGAATGATTGAAGTTATAAAGGTAAAACAGTCAGCTCCTTCCACCTGTCTCCTGTCCAACTGTTACACCAGTTAGTTCCAATTAGAATCCAGAGGAAGAATCAAGCTGGTATTTTAACAGAAAGGAATTAACTGGGGAGAGAGGTGGTGAGCCGGGCTTTAGGGGCAGTGGTGCTGAGGGATATTTGGTTTTCCCTGTCTGTTGCACTGGTAGATCCTTGTGCAGCCAGTGGGTGATTGAGAAGCTTCATCCCATTGATACAAAGCTTAAGGTTTGTGATTGAATGAGCCAAGTGTTTCTGTCTCAGGGAGTTTCCTTGATGTCCTGTGGGTGAGGCTCCAGAGCTGTCTCAGAGATCAGCCACGTCTCTGAGAGGCCAGTGTTGCACTGGGCCTGGACCTGGTCCCATTACAGTCAGCTTCCTGGTTGCCTGCCTTGTGTTTCTCTTTCCCCTTCAGCTCTGCCAAAGACTGGCTTCCAATGAAAGTACCTGAATGTTTCCAAATGCTGTTTGTTCCACTTGCATTTGCTGAATTTATATTGAGCTTTCTCATCTCCACCTGAAATCAAAGATGTATTCTGGTCAGATAGTATCAGCAGAGATAAACCATCGCTCTGTTGCACACAATGCCGACTCCGATTCCCTCTCCACAGCTGCTGCCTGACGTGCTGTCAATGTACAATGCTGTCTGTTAATATTATTGATGCCGCTTATGTGGAATTGTCTTACTTTTGAAATGTATCCTGACTCAACCTTCAAATCATGTGGATGGATTATTACATAATTTCCATATTTTTATTAATTTAAAAATAAATGTAGCTGGCAACAATCACAGTTGCTTTTGTCAGAACTAGTTATTGCCAGTTAATTATTGTCACGTGTACCGAGATTCAGTGAAAAAGCTTGTTTTGCATGGGCTCCAGTTAAATGATGGCATTCATGAGCTCATTGACAGGTGATGCAAAGGGAAATACAGGGTAGAGTGTTAACGTGTTGTAGCAGAGAAAGTGTAGGTATAAAAAGTGCAAGAGCCACAATGAGGTAGGCTGCAAGATTGAGGCTACGGTGTTGGTTCATAAAAGGACCGCTCAGTCTGATGACAGTCAATGGTCAATAGGTCTTTATTATTACATGTACCGACATACAGTGTAATTATTTAACATTCCGTTCAGTAAAATATTGCCATACAATTAGTGCAACATGTACAGAAATAGCCCATGGAGATCGCATGCCAGAGTCGCCGGTCCACGTGCTGGGTCATCTGAAGCAGTGACTAATCCAAGCGAGTTCCAGGCTGCTGCAGGGCCTCCAGCTTTCGCCTGTGTCTGGATCGTCCAGTGAATCATGAGGAAGAAGCTGCTCTGACTGCTGGCACGTACGTTCAAGCCTCTTTATCTTCAACCTGGCGGGAGAGGGCAGGAGCGGGATGACCTGGGTGTAAGTGGCCATAGAGTCGTACAGCACGGAAACAGGTCCTTCGCCCCAAATTGCTGATGTCGCCCATGTCCCTCTAAATCTTTCTGATCCATGTCTTGTAGTACCTGGCTCAACTACCTCCTCCTGCAGTATGATTATATTATACTGACCATGTTGGCTTCTTTCCCAAGGCATCAAGAAGTGTAAATGGTGAGAAGGTCAGTGGCTGTGATGGACTGGGCTGTAACCACAACTCAGTCCTGGTCAGAGCTGTTGCCGATCAGCTGCTTTATAAGGTGCATTTGTGGAAATTGGCAAGAGTTATTGGAAATATGTTGAATTTTCTTAATATTCTGCAGAAGTGGAGGTTTAATGTGCTTTATTGACCATGGTGTCAAGGTGGTTAGACCAGGACCAATTATCGGTGACACCTCCACCCAGGAATTAGAGTCCATTATTCATTAATGGTCACAAGAGTCTGATGAAGTGCAAGATTTTCACGATTTTATGCTGTTCATGTTTTTCTCATAAGTTGGGACAGTATCGCAGTTACCTATTCCATTATAATAGTATCGGACAGACTCTCCACCAACATGGTTAATATTTGTGTTTAAGAAGGAACTGCAGAAGCTGGAAAATCGAAGGTAGACAAAAATGCTGGAGAAACTCAGCGGGTGCAGCAGCATCTATGGAGCGAAGGAAATAGGCAACGTTTCGAGCCGAAACCCTTCTTCAGACTGATATTTGGTTGGTATTTGAGTTGGTTGATAGTTTTAGCCTCTGGAAATTGTACATGTATTTCTGCCAGCTTACAGATTTGATTTTCATTCAAGTCTCCCACTGAATGTTTCATGGGATAATGGTCTAAAGATGAGCAGCCTAGAAAGAGGCCTCTTCTCATGTCCTATTAGCATTGATTTCTCTCCATCCCTTTTGCCCATTCGAGGTCAGTGACGAGGAATGGCCACTTTCTGCCCTTTGTTCCTCTACCTTCATCAAACTGAATGATCTCCATTGGAGGAGTTTCACTGCTTCCCCACAGTGCCCAGCCTCAATCAAAAGATGCCGTTTGCCCTCTGCTGCTCTAATGGTTTCAGCAATTTGAAATAATCCTTCCTGGAGCTAATCACTGACCTGGTCTGATTTTGGGTTCATATATCACAGAAACAGGCCTATCAGCCCAACTTTCCCATGCAGACCAAGAGGCCCCATCTACAGTAGTCACATCTGGCAGCATTTGGCCCATATGCCTCCCAATTTTTTCTATACATGTCTCTGTCCAAATGTTGTTATGAATTGGGAACTTGGTTCTGATGGAATGTGTAGGAAGGAACTGCAGATGCTGGTTTAAACCGAAGATAGACACAAAATGCTGGAATATCTTAGCGGGACAGGCAACATCAATGAAGTGAAGGAATGGGTGCTGTTTTGGGCCGAGACCCTTCTTCAGACTAGAGCAGCAGCTTTGTTGACCCTTTGGGGACGGGAATCTTCCCAGGAGGTCACTCGTCAAATCAAATAAATGGACATGGGAAAATAGCTCAGGACCAATGGAAACCTCAGTATCCTCCCTCCTCTTTCAAGACCTCGTTAGACTCAAGTAACAGGGAAACAGCCCCCTTGGCCCACCTTGTACTACCAACCAAGTTGCCATTCAGGGATAGTCCCATTTGCCTGCATTTGCTCCTTATCTCTCTAAACATTTCCCAGACATATATCTGTCCAAATGTATTTTAAAACTAGTAATTGTATCCACTGCAATACCTTATTTGTTCCAGATATGGACGGGGAAAAAAGTTCCTCCTGATGTATCTCTTCAATCTCCCTCCTCTCGCCTTAAGCTGATGCCCTCTAGTTTTAGAATCCTCCACCGTGGGCAAGTCTGAGCGTTCACTTTATCCAGGCCCCTCACGATCTTGTACACCTCAACAGGTCACCCATCAGCCTCCTACACAAAATAAAGTCCCAGCCTCCCGACAACTCAAGCCCTCAAGCCCAGGTAACTGTTCCTGCTACAACTTGTAAAATAGAGTTTGTGAAAACATTGCAGCATTCAAAGACTTTATTAATTCCAAAGCGGCATCTGTAGTTCTAATAAAAATAGCGCTCACAGATTGAGTCTGCCTTAGGCTCAGAGTGTCATCCTCATCAACATATGTTTGTTTAATCTACCCACCACCGTTCAAACAATGCCAAACACCGTTGGACAGAGGCCGCTGTTCACACGGATCTGTGCTGCACGAGAGGTCATTGGACATTCAGTGAGGGGCCAGTAGGCAGGGCTAGTCATTAATCCTTTCCTAGTTTGTTTAAACTTGAAGGGGAATCATAACGGCAAACTGTACTGGAAATTGGACATCTCACACGTTGATGTAAAGGGTCTTGCATCAACCAGACATCAGTCCTTGCCCACCTGTAATTGTCACAACAAGCATTGGGTTCTGGTGGTGGAGAGGGGCTGAGAAAGGTTCTGTGCACTAGCAGGTATGAGGCCATCTGTAAAGGTCCAGGAACCACCTGCTGATCTAAGGGCTTCCTGCAGCCCAGGCATTGCAAAGGTTTTGGCCAGGACTGGAGTCTAGACAAATGGAACTGCAGATGCTGGATTACAAAAAAAGACACAAAGTGCTGGAGCAACTCAGTGGGAGAAATGGAACCTAGTCTGCCTCTGGTTTTGTCAGTGTAGAAGGGCCCACAGAGAGAGCAGCGGAAACAAGAGGCGAGGTTTTGACAGAATTTAATTGCTTCAGGTTGAACTTATTGACCCACGCTTCTGTTATAACATATTGCGGGTAATTTTACTTAAAGTATTTGACGTGATCTGTTCTGGTTCTTGTTTTCTATTGAAGTTTATCCATGTTGTATCCAGCAGTTGAAACAAAAAGCTGCAGATGCTGGTTTATAGCAAAGATGGACACAGAGTGCTTGAGTAACTCAGCGGGTCAGGCAGCATCTGTGGAGAACATGGATAGATGACGTTTCACAGAGTGCTGGAGTAACTCTGCGGGTCAGGCAGCATCTGTGGAGAACATGGATAGATGACGTTTCACAGAGTGCTGGAGTAACTCAGCGGGTCAGGCAGCATCTATGGAGAACATGGATAGGTGACGTTTCACAGAGTGCTGGAGTAACTCAGCGGGTCAGGCAGCATCTGTGGAGAACATGGATAGATGACATTTCACAGAGTGCTGGAGTAACTCAGCGGGTCAGGCAACTACCTTGTGCTAATGACGGTAGGAACAGGGAGATAGGGGTTCTGAATGTGTGGCTGAGGAGTTGGTGCAGGGGGCAGGGATTTAGATTTCTAGATCACTGGGGCAGGGGTGACCTGTACAAAAGGGACGGGTTGCATCTTAATTTGAGGGGGACCGACATTCTGGCAGGCAGGTTTGCTAGTGCTACACGGGTGGGTTTAAACTAAACAGTGGGGAGGGGGGGGGAAGCGTATGCGTGCAGTTTACGGGAAAGAGAGTGTAGGAAAGGTCACGTTTAAACTGACAGGACAGGGGATGGGAACTAATGCAAGGGGACAGAGGGGCATAAACGGGGGTCAGAGGTAGAAGGGAGATAAGAAAAATTAACCTCAAAGCTTTGTGCCTTCATGCGAGGAGCATTCGTTATAAGGTGGATGAATTGAATGTGCATTTAGTAGATAAGGGATATGATATAGTTGGAATTACAGAGACATGGCTCCCAGGTGACCAAGGCTGGGAGCTAAACATGCAGGGGTATTGAATATTCAGGAAAGGAAGGGGAGGTGGGGTAGCATTGCTGGTTAAAGAGGAGATTAATACAATAGAAAGGAGAGACATTAGCTTGGATGCTGTAGAATCGGTATGGGTAGAACTGCGAAATAACCAATGGCAGAAAACACTTGTTGGAGTTGTATACAGGCCACCAAACAACAGTAGGGAGGTTGGGGATAGCATCAAACAGGAAATTAGGGATGCGTGGAGCAAAGGTACAGCATTATCATGGGTGACTTTAATCTACATATAGATTGGGCCAATCAAATTGGTAGCAGCACTGAGGAGGAGGATTTCCTGGAATGTATACGGGATGGATTTTTAAACCAATATCTAGAAGAACCAAAAAGGGGACAGGCCATCCGAGACTGGGTATTGTGTAATGAGGAAGGATTAGTTAGCGATCTTGTTGTGCAAAACCCTTGAGCAATGGTGGCCATAACATGGTGGAATTCTGCATTAGGATGGAGAGTGACATGGTTCTTCAGGAGGAGGAGCCATCTTGGGGAATGGCTGCTAACCAGCAGCCGTCCGTTTAATCCATTTTTTTCCCAGTTTTTTAGTAAGTCTTGTTTTTCGTTTGTAGGAGAAATGGACTTCTTAATGTGGGGGGAAGGAGGTAATCTTACTTCTAGGTCCCTACCTGGTCGGTGAGGCAGCTTTTTCTCCGGGCTGCCCGTCGACCCGTCCTCGTGGCCTACCAGCGGGCTTGGAGCGCCGTTTCCTGGTGGGGACCGCCCAGCACCTCGGCTTCGTTGGCGGCACAGCGCTGGAGCGCTCTCGTGGAGCGGAGCGGGCGATGCCTTGCCTGGGTCGCCGCGCTGGATCGACGCGCTGGAGCTCCGGTGAGCTGTGACCGCTGTGTTCAACACCTACGGGCTGCGGGTCTGTGGATCTGAGCGGGCGGCGCCGACTTTAAAATCGGGAGTCTGGGAGCTCCAACCCGGTGCGTCCCTGTCGGCTTCGGATGCCGACAATCCCCTGCTAGGAAGCGGCCGTTCCAGGTGGCCCAGCCGCTGTGAGGACTCTCCTGACGCCGGGGCAACTCCACCCGGCCAGAACGGCCAGGAACATCAGGCCTCCGTAGAGGCAATAGCGGTGGCCTCAATAGGCCTGACTTTTGGGAGAACTGGGGTTGGGGACTGGACATTGTGCCTTCCCCCACAGTGGTAACCATTGTGGGGGGATGATTTTTTTGTATGTAGTTACTATGTTAGTCTGTGTCCAAGATGGCTGTCGGAAGGGAGAGTGGACGCTGGTGCAGTTTAGCTGCCGCTGCTCTCTCTTCACATTGTGTTTTTTGATTTTGTGTCTTTGGAGCGATTTCTATCTTTAATTTGTGTATTGATGATGTCCTTATTATTTATTTTTCTCCTTGAGATTTGAAAGGCGCCCGAAAATAAAATTTATTATTATTATTATTATGGTTAATTCAGAGACTAGGGTCCTGAACTTAAACAAAGGAGACTTTGAAGGTGTGAGCCGGGAATTGGCTTGGATAGACTGGTAAATTATACTTAAAGGGTTGACGGTGGAGATGCAATGGTGAAGATTTAAAGACCGCATGGATGAACTCCAGAAATTGTTCATCCCTGTCTGGCGAAAAAATAAAACGGGGAAGGCGGTTCAACCGTGGATAATGAGGGAAATCCAGGATAGTGTTAAATCCAAGGAAAAGGCATATAAATTGGCCAGAGGAAGCAGCAAACGGAGAACTGGGAGAAATTTAGAATTCAACAGAGGAGAACAAAAGGGAAAAAGAGCATGAAAGAAAGCTTGCGGGGAATATAAAAACTGACTCTAAAAGCTTCTTTAGATATGTAAAAAGGAAAAGATTAGTGAAGACAAATTTAGGTCCCTTACAATCAGAGACAGGTGAATTTATAATGGGAAACAAGGAAATGGCAGAACAGTTAAACAAGTACTTTGGTTCTGTCTTCACTAAGGAAGACATAAACAATCTCCCCAAAATACTAGGGGACCAAGGATCTAGTGGGAGGGAGGAACTGAAGGGAATCCACATTAGTCAGGAAATGGTGTTAGGTAAACGGTTGGGACTGAAGGCAGATAAATCCCCAGGGCCTGATGGTCTGCATCCTAGAGTAGTCAAGGAGATGGCCCTAGAAATCGTGGATGCTTTGGTGATCATTTTCCAATGTTCTCTCGACTCTGGATCAGTTCCCGTGGACTGAAGGGTAGCCAATGTAACCACTTTTTAAGGAAGGAGGGAGTGAGAAAATGGGGAATTATAGACCAGTTAGCCTTACATCGGTGGGGGGGGGGGGGGGGGGGGGGGAAGATGCTTGAGTTGATGATTAAAGATGTTATAGCAGCGCATTTGGAAAACAATCGGTGACAGAATCGGTTAAAATCAGGATGGATTTATGAAGGAAAATCATGCTTGACTAATCTTCTGGAATTTTTTGAGGATGTAACAAGTAAAATAGATAAGGGAGAGCCAGTGGATGTGGTGTATCTGGACTTTCAAAAAGCCTTTGACAAGGTCCCACACAAGAGATCAGTGTGCAAAATTAGAGCACATGGTATTGGGGGTAGGGTATTGACATGGATAGAGAACTGGTTGGCAGACTGGAAGCAAAGAGTAGGATTTAACGGGTCCTTTTCAGAATGGCAGGCAGTGATTAGTGGGGTGCCACAAGGCTCGGTGTTGTATAATGTGGATATATGTGAGGTTGTCCACTTCTGTGGCAAGAACAGGAAGACAGATTATTATCTGAATGGTGTTAGATTAGGAAAAGGGGAGGTGCAATGAGACCTGCTTGTACATCAGTCACTGAAAGTAAGCATGCAGGTACAGCAGGCAGTGAAGAAAGCTAATGGTATGTTAGCATTCATAGCAAAAGGATTTGAGTATAGGAGCAGGGAGGTTCTACTGCAGTTGTACAGGGTCTTGGTGAGATCACACCAGGAGTATTGTGTGCAGTTTTGGTCTCCTAATTTGAGGGAGGACAATATTGCTATTGAGGGAGTTCACCAGGTTCATACCCGGATAGCGGTACTGACAAATGATATAAGAATGCGTCGACTGGGCTTGTATTCACTGGAATTTAGAAGGATGACGGGGATCTTATAGAAACATATGAAATTCTTAAAGGATTGGACAGGCTGGATGCAGGA
Organism: Amblyraja radiata; assembly: GCF_010909765.2. Classification (NCBI taxonomy): domain Eukaryota; kingdom Metazoa; phylum Chordata; class Chondrichthyes; order Rajiformes; family Rajidae; genus Amblyraja; species Amblyraja radiata. The sequence goes on from NC_045977.1 coordinate 43,443,577, forward strand.
AAAATGTTCCCGATGTTGGGAGAGTCCAGAACCAGGGGTAACAGTTTAAGAATAAGGGGTAGGCCATTTAGGACTAAGATGAGGAAAAACCTCTTCACCCAGAGAGTTGTGAATCTGTGGAATTCGCTGCCACGGAGGGCAGTGGAGACCAATTCACTGGATGTTTTCAAGAGAGTTAGATTGAGCTAACGGAATCAAGGGATATGGGGAGAAAGCAGGAACGGGGTTCTGATTGGAGATGATCAGCCATTATCATATTGAATGGCGGTGCTGGCTCGAAGGGCCGAATGACCTACTCCTGCACCTATTGTCGATGTTTCTATGTAACATCTGGAGATAAAGGATAGGTGACGTTAAGGGTCGAGGCCTTTCCTCACCCAACCCGACTCGTCACCTATCCATGTTTTCCACAGATGCTGCCTGACCCGCTGAGTTACTCCAGCACTCTGTGAAACGTCAACTACCCATGTTCTCCACAGATGCTGCCTGACCCGCGGAGCCTTTTTAAAAATCTTTAGCTGCTGATCAATAATCGATTAAGGAAAAGACCAATTTCAGATCCATGCAAAGCTCCGGGGTTCTGAAGTGATTTATATTCGACAAAATACTTTCTACTGATACTTTGTACTGATTGTGTGTTGATTTTTGTACAACACATTTTTACGATGTACTGATATTTATAGTGGAAGAATCCGCCAGAAATCAGCGGCCAATTGTCGGCCTGTTCTCTCTGTATCTGAAGGGCCACGACCTAAAACGGCCATCTATCCCTTCCACAGACGCTGCCTGACCCGCTGAGTTCCTCCAGCACCTTGTGCTTGGAGCTGTTATTTCAGCACCCTCTTCCCCTCAATTTTAATGGAAGTTCAGTCTTGGTCAACGCTGACCTATCTGTAGATGACCATCCCAGTAAATTGTCTTCACATTTCAACTGGAAAACTTTAGTAACGGAAGTGTAAGAGGTCCACAAAAATTAAAATAACCATCTCAACAACACGCATTCAAACTGCTTCTGTTTCACTGTTAAACAAGATCCGGGTCTCGTGAACTGATCGGACAGACGGCAGCACAGATAAACAATAAAGCCTGTTTAGAATCAATCCTCTGGAGATGGTTTAAAATCCCAGGTTGATCTGACGAATTATTCCGACCAGTGACTGACTCTAAATGTTACATTTTACATCATTCCACAAGTTGCCCCTTCAGTCTGTGTCAACCCGCTTCTCTCTGTCGCCGGTGTATGAAAGTCTCAAACTGTCCCCCGGGCCGGCGGATCCCCGAGCCTCGCCCCTCGTCACAACCCACAACCCGCAACCCGCCGTGGTTCTGCTCCCTGCTCATCTCCGCTTCCACGGTAAATTGTTCATCTCTAAACCATCGAATGGTGACCGACTCCGGCAAGAATTCCCCCATTAATGGCATTAAACCCGTTTATTGTCATTGGCCGGGAGTGTGAGCGGCGTCTTGTCTTTATGTTTAACTGAGTTCTGTAAACACTGGAAACTCAGAAAAACAACAGTGACATATTTTATGTCGCGACACGGACTTGACGTGAACTGTCGGCGGGCCTTGAGTTTCCCCGGAAATCAGCGCAGGAGACGCGGCGCTGCCCGTGTAGTGACTGGAGAGTCTCCCCCGTCTAGTGACAGTCTCCCCCGTCTAGTGACAGTCTCCCCCGTCTAGTGACAGTCTCCCCCGTCTAGTGACAGTCTCCCCCGTCTAGTGACAGTCTCCCCCGTCTAGTGACAGTCTCCCCCGTCTAGTGACAGTCTCCCCACACCGGAGAGTCTCTCCCCGCCACACTGTCTCTGCCCGACCCCGCCTTGAGCTGGCGACCGGGCTGCTGGACATCGCCTCGTCTCAGATGCGGGCGGAGAGTGAGAGGCGTGGAGCGCGGCCCGGGTAGACGGGGGTAGATAGGGGTAGACCCGGGTAGACGGGGGTAGACCCGGGTAGACGGGGGTAGACCCAGGCAGACGGGGATAGACCCGGGTAGACGGGGGAGCGGCCGCTCAAGGCGTTAACGGGAAGGCGGCTGAAGAATCTGAAAGTGAGTTGGGAATGGCCGCTACTATCACTCACACAAGTCACGTCTTCCCGAGAGCGGGGCGGGAGGCGCCATGCGCAGGACCTGGTGCCAAGTGGTGAGACGCTGAGGAAGATGGCGTATGTACAGGTAGGTGTGGAGGCGCCACGGAGCGAGGGCGGCGGCGGCACCGGGAACCAGTGACTGAGAGCGGCGTCTGTTTGTCAAAGTGCTGGAGTTAACGTGGCGGGAGTGGATCCACGGAGCGGGGTAGAGGGGGTAGAGGGGATGGGGGGTTAGAGAGGGGGGTTAGAGAGGGGGGTAGAGGGGATGGGGGGGGGTAGAGGGGGGTAGAGGGGAGGGGGGTTAGAGAGGGGGGTTAGAGAGGGGGGTAGAGGGGATGGGGGGGGGTAGAGGGGGGTAGAGGGGAGGGGGGTTAGAGAGGGGGGTTAGAGAGGGGGGTAGAGGGGGTGGGGTAGAGGGGGGTAGAGGGGAGGGGGGGGGAAGAGGGGGGTGGTGGGGGGAGGGGGGGAGCGGGGGTAATCGGTAGGGGGGGGGGGGGGTAGAGGGGATGTTAACTCCGACACTTGTCCAGGTGAGCTGGGGGAAGCCGCATCTTCGCAAACACATTGATTCTGACCCCCGTCGTTAAACGCAGCGCCCGGCGATGATTTAACGCTGAAGCTTTTGCTGTCCGTACAAACAACTGTTGCTGTCTCACAGAAGCAGCTTTGACAATTGTTAGTGTCTCGCTTTGCGCTGTCAATATGTTTGAGCAGTGGGACTGGCGGGCTGCGTCAGAGATGGCCGTGGTTTCCATGGTGACAACTCCAGCTAATTACGAGGAAAGGCCAGTGGCCCGGAGATCCAGTGATCCAGTGGCCCGGAGATCCAGTGATCCAGTGATCCAGTGGCCCGGAGTTCCAGTGATCCAGTGGCCCGGAGATCCAGTGATCTAGAGATCCAGTGATCCAGTGGCCCGGAGATCCAGTGATCCAGTGTCCCGGAGATCCAGTGATCCAGTGTCCCGGAGATCCAGTGATCCAGAGACCCAGTGTCCCGGAGCACTGGCGGCAGCAGCTTGTCTAGCATCTCACCATCACATGTACCGCTCTGAGCAAGGGTCTCGACCCGAAACGTCACCCATTCCATCTCTCCAGAGATGCTGCCTGTCCCACTGAGTTACTCCAGCATCTTGTGTCTATCTGCCGCTCTCAGATTGCCTGATATTCTCACGCTGCTTGTCACATAACTAGGAGAATGTTTGTTATACGACGCTAAACTGATTCATTTCTGTTTCCTCCCTCCGCTGCTGTAAAAGGGCAGTTGGAACCAATAAACCAGGTGAGTGTTGCCGACCTACACACACACACACACACACACACACACACACACACACACACACACACACACACACACACACACACTTACACACACACACACACACACACACACACACACACACACACACACACACACACACACACACACTTACACACACACACACACACACTTACACACACACTTACACACACACACACACACACTTATACACACACACTTACACACACACACACACACACACACACACACACACACGTACACACACACACACACTTACACACACACACACAAATACACACACACACAATTATACACACACACACTTACACACACACACTCTTACACACACACTTAAATACACACACTTATACACCGATACTCTTACACACACACACACACACACACACATATATACACACACACTTACACACACACACACACTTACACACACACACACACACACACACACACACACACACACACACACACTTACACACATACACACGTACTCACATACACACTTACACACACATACATTTACTCACACACACATACTCATACACACACACACACACACACATACACACTTACACACACACAGGGGTTGTTGGGGAGCCGCGGTGACGCGGGTGTCGGGCCCCGGGATAGCGATGGTGCTGGTGAGGAAGAGGGGTGAGTGGAGCCGCTGCAACAGCCGCTCACAGACACATGTATATACACATACATATATATATAAATACACACAGACACATATGTAACAGACATACACACACACACGAGGGGTTAGTGGAGCCGCTGCAACAGCCGCTCACAGACACATGTATATACACATACATATATATATAAATACACACAGACACATATGTAACAGACATACACACACACACGAGGGGTTAGTGGAGCCGCTGCAACAGCCGCTCACAGACACCGACCGATTCCATTTGTTTCCTGCAACAAACAGGGCTTTCTGTCCAGAATATTCGACTTTCTGCTGTTCCGGTGGAGCTGCAGGAAATGCTGTCAGAACAGCTGTTGCCAGCCCAGCGAGGATGAGGTGGAAATATTGGGACCTTTCCCCGCACAGACTCCGCCATGGCTGTAAGTCCCATTTAAACTGACCATCATCTTTCAGCGCAGTCTTGCTACATGTTACTGGTGTCGACACAGAGTGCTGGTGTAACTCAGCAGGTCAGGCAGCTTCTGTGGAGACTGAAGTCTGAAGAAGTGTCCCGACCCGAACCGTCACCTATCCCGTTTCTCCAGAGATGCTGCCTGACCCACCCCGACACTTGTGTCTGTCTTTGGCATAAACCATTTGTTCGTTTCTACATGTTGTGCAGCAAGTGTTGGGTAGAATATGTCTGGCGGCGGCGGCGGCATCCCTTCCACACACACGCCCGTGTCGTGGTATCGCCGGAGCCTCCATCCCCACCCCCGGGACATGAACCCACACCGTTCCCGGCCTGTGCTCCCCCCCCCACCCTCACTCTCTCCCCCCCTGAGCCGAGGCGGCAAGGCTGCACCGTCACTGGATGTAATCACCTCGCTGTCCAACCACCGGCCGCTCGAATGTGTCCAGCGAGATAATGGTATTTATTTCAGCAAATTGTTACTGTTAGTTGCACATTGAATTAGGCAGTAAGCAGAAGCGACTGAAAGTGCACCCAGTGACACGATCAAATACGCGAGGAATATATTGATTGATTCACCGAAGGAACTGTCAAAGTCCTGGCTGCCGGTGTGATTCTGGGACATGTTTGCCCAAACTGGCACAGAGTGAGAAGATGTTCTACCTTCTAGATAGTCAGTCATGTTCAAACAATAACCAGGTCACCACTGACGTAATGTGTTCCAGCAGCAAGTTTAAAAATCGAGCACAACTTCATCAATTCATGTCGTTGATAAATAAATACAATGTTCTTGACTGGATGTTTAAGAAAGAACTGCAGATGCTGGAAAATATGTTCTTTATGGGTCTGCATGTGTCACATATAATGAGGTAGAAGTTAGTCTTATGTCCAGTTTTATTCACAAGCGATAATAATATTTCATTGAAAGTAACAAGTTTCACTTTAAAAATAAACGTGTAGCCTTTCATAATGAAATAATGTTGCAATCATGGAAACAGATGATCAATGCAGATGAGAAGAGACGGTGGGGTGAGGTCTGTAGACCTAAGATGCAGGATGGGAGAGAGGCCAGTGCACAAGGTACAATACCCACAGCCAGTAACAGAGTGAATCAAAGCCTAGCAAATGCATCGCAGTGTTTGTGGGGATGGTGGCAATAGGTGTAGACGTGCTGGAGGACAGGAGGATTGCAACTGGGATTAGCTCAGATGGGGCAATTTGGTCAGCACTGTGAATGAATGAATACGTTTATTGGCCAAGTATTCACATACAAGGAATTTGCCTTGGTGCTCCGCCCGCAAGTGACAGCGACATACAGTTTTGGTCAGCATTGTCAAGTTGTATGACTCCATGACACGAAGTAGGAAGAGGAGTAAGAAATCTAGTCCCTTGCATCTGCTCCACCATTTGATAAGATGATGAGAATTCTTCAAATGAGAGACTTCTTTACACTGTGGCTCTGATTAGAGGTTAACATAGAAACATAGACAATAGGTGCAGGAGTAGAGGCCCTTCGGCCCTTCGAGCCTGCACCATTCGCCATTCAATATGATCATGGCTGATCATCCAACTCAGTATCCTGTACCTGCCTTCTCTCCATACCCCCTGATCCCTTTAGCCACAAGGGCCACATCTAACACCCTCTTAAATATAGCCAATGAACTGGCCTCAACTACATTCTGTGGCAGAGAATTCCAGAGATTCACCACTCTCTGTGTGGAAAATGTTTTTCTCATCTCGGTCCTAAAGGATTTCCCCCTTATCCTTAAACTGTGACCCCTTGTCCTGGACTTCCCCAACATCGGGAACAATCTTCCTGCATCTAGCCTGTCCAACACCTTAAGAAGTTTCTATAAGGTTGTCCACTGGCAGGTGTGGAAATCTGATTGGAGAACTTGTGAAAAAGTTGGTGATGTCAGTACTTCAGGGGAAGTATCATCTTCGGAGAGGAAAGGAAAGTCTGTGGAATTCTCTGCCTCAGAGGGCGGTGGAGGCCGGTTCTCTGGATACTTTCATGAGAGTGCTATAGATAGGTCTCTTAAAGATAGCGGAGTCAGGGGATGTGGTGAGAAGGCAGGAACGGGGTACTGATTGGGGATGATCAGCCATGATCACATTGAATGGTGCTGCTGGCTCGAAGGGCCAAATGGCCGACTCCTGCACCTATTGTCTATTGTCTATTGTACTAATCAAGAATCATCCAAGACTCCAGAATGTCTGCTGTTCCACCCCCACCAAGTTTCATTTTACTGGATTGCCAGTTTTACTGCATAATGTCTAAAGAAGGCTATCATTTGTAGTTGCTGTACTTATAAACATGTTGCATTAGGTCAGAATGAGTTTAGCAGTCAAAGAAAATATTGGTGAAAAAGCAACTTTGATGGAAAATGTTGGGAGAGGAACAGAACGACACAAATGTAGCAGGAATATAAAGTGTTCTTCTTGCGTATGCCGTTCACAACCTAAACTTGTAGACCAATCCACATGAACAACGACATCTATTGTTTGTGCACGTCGGGTTGTTTGCATTAGTCGACACAGAGTGGACCACGTGAAGGTTGCAATCTCCCACCCCGGGAATATAAAGTGTTCTTCTTTTACTGAAACAGAGTAAGTGATCGCAGCAACGATCAGGAAACAGATATGGAGAACATGAGCAGTGATCCTCCACCACCTAGCTTGGAGATCTCACCCGACAGAAACAGTTCCTCATCCACATCACGGTCTACCTACAGCCTCGCCAGGAGGATTTCAAGTAAGACTGAGGAATCTTTAGTGCATTACTGTTACAGACGTTGGTCAGCCAGCTTCACCAGACACACGGTGGCTACTGTACAACCCCCACCTCAGCGATGGTCTACTGACCGTGTGCATTGGTCTGGTTACCTAGTATTACTGATAACTCATTATATTATTGATTATCTAATGGTGTTATCACATTATTGGGCCTGTTAAGCTGCAGCAAGTAAGAATCTCATTGTTCTGCTGGTGACACGAATGCTAATTAAAGTGTTGAGTCTTCTCTTCAAGTGAGAAACACAGTGGGTATTCCCAAGGCTGGAGGAGGCGACTGGACTTTGGGCTGGTCAGTGGATTGCCTTATGAGGGAGGGCTGGGAGAGGCTGTGTGTATGTTCACTGGAGTTGGAAAAGTGAAAGTGGACGGTGGAAATGTGTAAGATTCTGATGGGTCCTGGAGAGGATGTGACGAGGAGAATCTAGAACAAAGAGGAAAATCTAGAACAAAGAGGAGAATCTAGAACAAAGAGGAGAATCCAGAACAAAGAGGAGAATCTAGAACAAAGAGGAGAATCTAGAACAAAGCATCAATGTTTAACAATGAAACAGTGAAGTGATTATTTCCTCTCTCCATGGATTGTGAGAGGTTGGAACTTTCTCCCTCAAAGAGCAACAGAAGTCCTTTGCTATCCGCAATGCAGTCGTCGTTTCTTGGTAAGAAACGGGGCAAAGGGGTGATGTGTTTAGGCAGGAATGAGAGACGAGGTTGTAGTCAGATCGGCCATGATCTGGGGCAGCAGGTCTGACGGGCTGAATGGCCTCACCTGCTTTAGTTCTCATATCTGAGTGCTCATAGGTTATCTGGGTTTGATGTCATCCCAGCCAAATCTTCAACTTTTTTCTGGAATTACATTTTCATACTGCCCTGGAACAATAATCAGCAGAAGGAATTCTGCCTTCAGGTTGGAAATGCCAAGTCCATCACCCTCCAAACAGATACTATCATCCAGGGAAACTCATCTTCCACCCGACCGCCCGTGGGTCAGAGTGGGACATCTCCGCACTCACCCAGGAAGGAGCCTGTGTGTATTCAGTGATGATGCAATGTCAGCCTCTTTACACAGCGGCTCCAGACTCCAAACACACGTGACACTTCAGTCACACACACCCCACACGTGACACCCCCACACATGACATCCCCACACGTGACATCCCCACACATGACACCCCCACACGTGACATCCCCACACGTGACATCCCCACACGTGACACCCCCACACGTGACATCCCCACACGTGACATCCCCACATGTGACACCCCCCACACGTGACATCCCCACACGTGACACCCCCACACATGACATCCCCACACGTGACATCCCACACACGTGACCCCTCTCCACATGTGACCCCCCTCCCACATGTGACCCCCCTCCACATGTGACATGCGCCACCATGATCTATTGTAATTCTCTCCCCCATCCATTACATCTTTGCCCCAATGTGATTTCACAATCCCCACAGCTCCATGCCTTCCCTTCCTCAGGCCAGGCTTTTTCATGCCATGGTCAGTCATCTCAGCACTGATCTTTGATATAGTGCATGATCAAAATCTTGTACATGTACTAACTGGGCTATGTCTCCATGTCTGGGACTGTGGACCCTGCTTTTGCAGTCACGTGTACCTGTATGAAGAGATCATATCTGCATCAAAATAATTATTAGTTTTCTGTTCAGGAATAGATGTAATATGTCATAGTCATAGCGTGATACAATGTGGAAACAGGCCCTTCGGCCCAACTTGCCCACACCAGCTAACATGTCCCAGCTACACTAATCCCACCTGCCCATGTTTGGTCCATATCCTTCCAAACCTGTCCTATCCATGTACCTGTCTAATTATTTCTTAAACGTTGGGATAGTCCCAGCCTCAACTACCTCCTCCGGCAGCTCGTTCCATACACCCACCACCCTTTGTGTGAAAAGGTTACCCATCATATTCCTATTAAATCTTTTCCCCTTCACCTTGAACGTATGTCCTCTGGTCCTCGATTCATCTACTCTAGGCAAGAGACCCCGTGCATCTATCAGATCTATTCCTCATGGTTTTATACACCTCTATAAGATCGCCCCTCATCCTCCTGCGCTCCATGGAGTCCCAGCCTGCTCAACCTCTCCCTATAGCTCACACCCTCTAGTCCTGGCAACATCTTCATAAATCTTCTCTGTACCCTTTCCAGCTTGACAATATCTTTCCTATAACACAGTGCTTAGAACTGAACACAGCACTCTTTAAAAAAAAAAAAATTTAAATTTGTATTTTAATTAGAAGCAATGTACAGTAGTATAAACCATGGCATAAGACATAATAATAACCTTTTGTGTTAAATTTAACAATAGAGAAGTAACAGAAGAAAGAAAAAGAGAGAAAAGAAAAGAGTAAGGGAAGTAGTGATGTGTAAACCCCTGGAGTACCAGGAGTTAACATGTGATAGTTTGTAGAAGGATAGAGAGAAAAAACCCATAGAGTTATGAAAAAAAAAGAAAAAAGAAAGAACGGAAAAACAGAAAGGGGATATACCTACTTCATATCTTCCTACACCCCTCACCCAGTTCAGAAATGGTTTATTTCCAGAGTTGTGTTGCACCATATTATACTTGTAATAAATCGATGAAAGGAGACCATATCTTTAAGAATTGCTCTGATTTTCCTGCTAGGACGAATCTCATATCTTCGAGATGTACCGTCTCAGCCATGCTTGTGATCCACATTTTAAGCGTTGGGGTGGGTGCATTTTTTCAAAATTTGAGTATTCGTTTTTTTGCCATTATCAAGCCATAGTTAAGGAAACGACTTTGAAATGAAGTTAGCTCAGAGCAGGCTTCCGTTGTTCCGAAAATAATCAATTCTATGTTGGGGTCCAATTTTATTTTAAATAGTTTTGGGAAGATTTCAAAGATTTCTTTCCAAAATTTATGGAGTTTTATGCAGGAGACAAAGGAATGTGCTATAGTTGCTTCTTGAGATAAACATTTATCACAGACGGGGGAAACATTCGGGAAAATGTTGTGGACACAGCACGTGACACACCCCACACGTGACACACCCCACACGTGACACACCCCACACGTGACACACCCCACACGTGACACACCCCACACGTGACACACCCCACACGTGACACACCCCACACGTGACACACCCCACACGTGACACACCCCACACGTGACACACCCCACACGTGACACACCCCACAGCACTCTAAATGCAGCGTCACCAATGTCTTATACAACTGCAACATGACCTCCCAACATGACCTCCCAACATGACCTCCCAACATGACCTCCCAACATGACCTCCCAACATGACCTCCCAACATGACCTCCCAACATGACCTCCCAACATGACCTCCCAACATGACCTCCCAACTTCTATACTCTGACAATGTGCCAAAAGCTTTTTTGACCATCCTATCTACGTGCGACTCCATCTTCAAGGAACCATGCACCTGTACTCCTAGATTCCTCAGCTCTACAACACTCCCCAGAGTCCTACCATTCACTGTGTAGGTCCTGCCCATGTTAGACGTCCCAAAATGCAATACCTCACACTTCTCCGTGTTAAACTCCATCAACCATTCCTCCGCCCACATGGCCAATCGAACAAGATCCTGCTGCAATTTTTCACAACTATCTTCACTATCTGCAAAACCACCCACTTCTGTATCATCAGCAAACTTGGTAATCTTGCCCTGTATGTTCTCATCTAAATCATTGATATAGATGACAAACAGTAACGGGCCCAGCACCGAACCCTGAGGCACACCACTAGTCACAGGCCTCCAGTCCGAGAAGTAACCTTCCACCATCACCCTCTGCTTCCTTCCATGAAGCCAATTTGCTATCCATTCAGCTATCTCTCCTTGGATCCAATGCAATCTAACCCTCCAGAGCAGCCTACTATACAGAACCTTGTCAAATGCTTTGTTGAAATCCATGTACACAACATCTACAGCTCTGCCCTCATCGACCTTTATGGTCATGTCTTCAAAAAACTCTAGCAGATTTGTGAGACGCGACCTTCCACATACAAAACCATGCTGACTATCCCTAATCAGCCACTATCCATCTAAATGCCTGTATAACCTATCCCTCAGAATACTCCAGCAACTTTCCAACTACAGATGTTAAGCTCACCAGCCTATAGTTCCCAGCATTTATCTGATCAGGCCCTGGAGATTTGTCTACCTTCATACACGATGGTGTATTCCTTTGACCGTAACACTGATTGCTCTCAAGACACTTCCAAGTGATTGATCATTGCTTATTCTGATGGCAGGGAGCTAATATAACGACCACGCAGTTATGTTCAGTGAGGTGTAACAATGGCAAGGGTGCCCAGCAGTTATGACCAAGCTGTTGTGTTCCAGATGTCTCAGGCGTTTCTGGTGAGATCTAAGGGCCATGTGCATGATGTTTGGAAACCTCTGAGCTTATAATTGCGTATGTTGTAATAGTGCCGTGCTCCTCCGGTCTGAGCCAGTCAATAGACAATAGGTGCAGGAGTAGGCCATTCGGCCCTTCAAGTCAGTTACAATAATTTGATTTTCTTTCACACTGCCTGTTTTGCTTGTTTGGGTTTCTGATTTTCCAGATCTCGAGCCCATCAGACGTCCAAGCTCTCCTCTGCTTGACATCAAGCCGATTGAGTTTTGGGCAATTGGATCTAAGAAGGAAATAGTGCAACCAAAAGTATTCAGGAAGCCTGTGCCCGAGGACTATTTTCAGAAATTTGAGCCCAGGCTGTATTCTGTCGATTCAAGCAGTGACGATGTGGACTCTCTGACTGATGAAGAAATCCTGTCCAAATATCAGCTGGGCATGCTTCATTTCAGCACCCAGTATGACCTCCTGCACAACCACCTGATCGTCAGAGTGATTGAAGCCAAGGATCTTGCTCCCCCAATCACATATGATGGTTCAAGACAGGATATGGCCCATTCAAATCCTTATGTTAAGATGTGCCTCTTGCCAGATCAGAAGAACTCAAGACAGACTGGCGTTAAACGCAAAACACAGAACCCAGTTTTTGAGGAGCGGTATACCTATGAAATCCCATTCTTAGAAGCTCAGAGGCGAACTCTGCTTTTAACAGTTGTGGACTTTGATAAGTTTTCATGCCATTGCGTGATTGGAAAAGTGGCGATGTCCTTAAATGAAGTGGACCTTGTGAGGGGTGGACACTGGTGGAAAGCACTAATTCCAAGCTCTCAGGTAATTTCTGAATGAATGTCCATGCTTTACACTGACTGTCCTTGTTCATCAGGGTCATTCGTATACTTTTAGCAAATGAAAATTAAAAATAAATGCAGATGCTGAGATTCTGAAATAGACCAGAAAATGGAGGAAACACTCAAGAGGTTAGGTCGCATCTGTGGAAAGAGAAACAGAGGTAAAGTTTCAAGTGGCTGGTGTAGGAGTGAACCACTTGAACAGACACCTCTGGTTATTTAGTATAAAATGTTCTCTAAGAAGTGGAAACATTCTTTAGCTCCTTTTGTGAAATTTGATTAAAGTGAAATAGCAATACTCATAATTCATTAAATTCGTTTCTTACAAGAGTGAATTAAATCTGTTAAACTTGTAATTAGTCGTCAAATATGTTTTGATTACACAGGAGAGCACAATTATGCATTCATATCCAGACACACGATAATCAGGAAATGATGGTACACCTTCCAATTAGTGCATGTACACAAAGGTATAACAGAGGAAAAGATTAAACATAAAGAACTCAAGTCTTAGCATGGCAAAATGAGAAGATACTTTGGAAATATTATCATAGGGTCATACAATGTTCAAACAGGCCCTTCGGCCCAACTTGCCCATGCTGACCAACATGCCCCAACACTCACAGACGAGCGGTCATATCACAAACTCGCTGCCCAAGGCAGTATTCTTTCCTGCCTTCACCATTTCTTCCTCATCATGGAGTTAGATCTTCATTCTGAAGCTAAGGCTGCATCCTAGAAGTGAAACCAAATGAGGAAAATCCAACTGGATGTGCTGGCTGGATGAGATGAAAGGGAATAGGAGATGGTGGCTGAGTTCCAGCACCAACATGGACCTGTTGGCCAAAATGGTCTAAATTAAGCAATCTTGCTTCCTCTGGTCTTGCAAACTTTTGTTCCCTCTCCAATCTTCCCTACCATGTCAAAATCAATAGACAATAGACAACAGTTGCAGGAGTAGGCCATTCGGCCCTTCAAGCCAGCACCGCTATTCGATGTGATCATGATCAGACCACATTGCATTGCTGTACATTAACAGCCAGGATGCAACTGTTGGAAGTTTGAGTAATAAGTCACAGATTACATGAATGGTGAGAGGATATTCACCAATGTAGAATAGTGTTGATGAGTTGGTTAGATGGGCAGAGGAATGGCAGATGAAGTTTAATCCTGGGACGTGCGAGGTGACGCATATTGGGGGCAATAATAAGGCTGGGACATGGGACATGGGACATGGTTGGACTATCAGCATCACCCTGGATTATTGCACCTTGGAGCTCATTCCAAGAATCTCTGAAGGCAACAGCACAAACCACAGGCGATTCCCACTTTCCATCCTTTTGTGTTATGGTAATTTACCCTGAAAGAATCGCAAGTCGCTGCTCAAAATCCGAGAGAGTTTGCTCTCACAGAAATTATGTGAAAAAAACTCCCAAAATGTATTTTATTTCCACTCGTGTTTTTTGACACAAACACAGATGGTACGGCTTCAGGTTATGGAAACTCACAATGGGAACACCATTCCCTCTTAATACAAGGTACCCTGTGCAGGATATTCATCTTCATTAACGGGGCATGGGGTATGTGGGCAGGCCATAGTCATAGAATCAAACCGCATAGAAACGCACTTTGGTCTAACTCGTCCATGGACCAAGGTGCCCCATCTACACTCGGCCTATCTGACTGTTTTCCCTCTAAACCTTTCCTATCCATGTATCTGTCCAAATATCCTTCAAATGTTGTAATAGTACCTGTCTCAACCACCTCCTCTGGCAGCTCATTCCATAGACCCACCACTCTATGTGAAAATATTCCCCCCTCCCTCGGGTCCACCCTCCCCCTAACCCCTCTCACCTCAAACCTATCTCCTCTGGTTAAAGAAAGGTTGTATTTTGACCATGTAAATAATGAATTAGGTCACAGCTAGATGCTCATCATTGGACCAGAAGAAGGATGGAAGGAGAGTGCAGGGATGGATAGAACAGTTCAGATCTGAGGACGGACTGGAGATGGTCTTACCTTGGAACAGGACAGTTTTTCCTTGGAAGGAGAAGCCCAAAGAGGTGCCTATGACCAGAGGGCATAGGCTTGATGTAAGGGTTAGAGGGTGTAGAAGGAATCTGAGGAAGATTGTTTTCACCCAGAGAACAGTTGAAATCTGGAGCACATTACTGACGGTAGTGGGGGTAAAGACTCTCAGAACACTGAAGACATTCTCATATCATCATGGTATAGGAGGCTACAGATCAAGTACTAGAAGTAGAGTCAAGCATGGATGGGTTCCGATGGCTAGTATGGCTGTGATGGCTGAAGGGCCAGTTTCCATGCTGCACAAATTCTTAACCAATCCAATTGTCATCGCTCCATGATTAGTGAGCATGAGGTGACCTGCATGAGATAGCCCAGCTGTTGATGGTTGTGCAGTGGCCAGCAGAAGCAGAATCTACCTGGGATCTGTGCCTGGAATTCACATCTTTCATCGTTCCGTTGGAGAGTTTCTTCAAATTCTTTGGTCAAATGTTCGTTAACCAATCTTCATCAAGATGGACAATTTCTCTTTAATGTGGGTGCATTAAAGGCGCTATTTAAACAAGTTCTTGTTGTTTAATTTGTGGAAAAGGTCACCACCAACCTGTCAGTGAGACCACAGATAATAAACACATCATCATCCATCTGCTGAGAACAAAGTGATGCAGGGCATGGGCTAACCCTCACCACATCCTTGGCAGCAGCTGCACGATACTGTATGTGGTTTATGGGCAACCTGTACTCGAGGAAAGAATGACACAGGGTGCTGGAGTAACTCAGCGGATCAGGCAGCATCTGTGGAGAACATGGATAGGTGACGTTTCACAGAGTGCTGGAGTAACTCAGCGGGTCAGGCAGCATCTGTGGAGAACATGGATAGGTGATGATTCGGGTCAGGACCCTTCTTCAGACAGATTGTGGTTGAGGAGGAGCAAGCTGGAAGTATGTCATGTGGGTGACATTGAGACCCCAAAGAACAACTCCAGAAACGATGACCAAAATACACCAAAAACTGTCAAATCTTGAAATATGCTTGTATAAAAAATAGCATTTAAAGAAAATTCAGCTCATTGGAAACTCTAGATGTTTACTTGACCAGCTGTTTGGTTCCATTCTAAATTCGTAATTCTAATCTTGCAGAGATTTTGAATCAGCTGAGCCTCATTTAGTAAGACTTTTTATCAGTGGTTAAAGAGTTGAAGTCTTGCTCCAGGTGCAACAGCAGAATGTTGAGCTGCCGTCCCTGCCGGCGAAGCTGCCGTCCCTCTTGGCTGAGATGTTAAAATTCTCATTGCTCTCCAGTTGTTGAAGAGCAGGAGGACTTTCCCCGGTAGCTGAGATGACATGTCCTCTCAATGTGCTTCACTGACACATGCTCATATGTGGCTCTTGTGTCGACACAACTTGGTTGCTGCATTTCTGTGGCAGAGTTGCAACTTCCAATCGGCAGACAGTATGTGGGAGAATGTCAGGAAATATCAACGTTTTCTTATTTTTCCATTAGTACGAGTGTGCATTTATTTTCTTTCACACAAATCTTCATATTCTAATTCAACACCTTTCTTTTTTAGCGTGAAGTTGAACTCGGGGAAATATTGATCTCCCTTAATTATTTACCAAGTGCGGGAAGACTAAATGTGGAGATTATTCGAGCAAAACAGCTCCTTCAGACAGACATGAGCCAAGGATCAGGTAAAGAATTTCATGAATCAGTATTAATAACTGTAATATCATAATCTGCTGAGGCTTTGATTTTTAAACATATTTTATTCCAGTCAGTATGGAAAAATCATAAATCAAAAAATGCACTATAGCTAATTATATTTTGCTGTGTGAAATTCTGACTGTTGTTAAACTTTGATAGATCCATTTGTTAAGGTCCAACTGGTTCATGGACTGAAACTGGTGAAAACAAAAAGGACATCGTGCATGAAGGGAACCATAGATCCATTCTACAACGAATCTTTCAGCTTCAAGGTTCAATCAGAAGAACTGGAAGATATCAGCTTAGTTTTTACAGGTTGGTACACACAGAGTCCATCGCTGATTCTTACTAATCGAGTCATTGCATTGCTACACATTAATGGTCAGGATGCAACTGTTGGAAGTTTGTGTAATGAGGTCACAGATGACATGAAAGTCAATTGTGTTCTTGATGGTGGGATCGAGGATTGTTAGTTCCTCTAAACGCAAGTTGATTAGTTTGGGATAATAATGAAATATAATTTTTTCCCAAAACGAATCTTTTAACATAATACATTTCTACATAGCAACAGGCTCCAGACATTTGTTCCAAGTTAAAAAGACTTGGTAGGTATCCATGGTAGATGATTCTAGCAGAATGAAGATGTACTATTGTTGGGTTATTTAGAGTTCTTGGTTTCCAGCACACTATCATGAGATGCAAGAACTGCACATCACTCCTCTGTGAAACAATGGTCCGAACATTATTCATCATGCCCAGCTCAGATAATGGTGTATCCAGCTAGATTCACACTACGAAATTGTCATCATCTTATCCACGTGGATTAGCATTACATTGGGTAATAATAAAATAATTATTATGTTTTTTAAAGGAATACATTGACATAAGGATAAACAGAGCATTGGTGTCCCACTAGCCCACCCCTGCGATACAACAGCACCCATTCACAATAAACCTACACTGCAGGATCAGTAAACGGTTGACACTTACAGTAACCCGGCAGCCACCTTTAGACAAAGGCAGACATTGCCACTGAGATTCAACGTCACCTTCAAAACACCAGCACAGCCTTTGGTTAATTGAGGAAAAGGATATTTGCAGATCAAGAGCTCAGACTTATCTCTAAATACATTGTCCCTCAATAGCAAGAATGTCCTTCCACAAATTTGGAGTCCAAAACTGCACACAATACTCTAGGTGTGGTCTCACCAGGGCCCTGTACAACTGCAGAAGGACCTATTTGCTCCTACACTCTTCTTCTTATGAAGGCCAACATGCCATTCGCTTTCTTCACTGCCTGCTGTACCTGCAAGCTTACTTTCAGTAACTGATGAACAAGGACCCCCAGATCCCATTGTACTTCCCCATTTCCCAACGACACCATTTGTATAGTAATCTGCATAACTGTTTTTGCTACCAAAGTGGATAACCTCACATTTAACCACATTAAACTTCATCTGCCATGCATCTGCCCACTCACCCAACCTGTCCAAGTCACCCTGCATCCTCATAGCATCCTCCTCACAGTTCACAATGCCACCCAGCTTTGTGTCAGCTGCAAATTTGCTTAAGTTACTTTTAATCCCTTCATCTAAATCATTAATGTATATTGTAAATAGCTGTGGTCCCAGCACCAAGCCTTGCGGTACCCCACTAATCACTGCCTGCCATTCTGAAAGGGACCCGTTAATCCCTACTCTTTGTTTCCTGTCTGCCAACCAATTTTATATCCACGCTGAATCAGACCGATCCTGTTACTGCTATCCAAATGTGCCGCTATTTCATCTTTTATAATTGACTCCAGCATCTTCCCCACCACAGATGTCAGGCTAACTGGTCTATAATTCCCTGTTTTCTTTCTCCTGCCTTTCTTGAAAAGTGGGATAACATTAGCTACCCTCCAATCCACAGGAACTGATCCTGAATCTATAGAACATTGGAAAATTATCACCGATGCGTCCACGATTTCTAGAGCCATTTCCTTAAGTACCCTGGGATGCAGACCATCAGGCCCTGGGGATTTATCTGCCTTCAGTCCCATCAGTCTATGCAACAGCATTTCCTGCCGAATGTGGATTTCCTTCAGTTCCTCTGTCACCCTAGATCATCTGGTCACTACTATATCAGGAAGATTGTTTGTGTCCTCCTTAGTGAAGACAGATCCAAAGTACCTGTTCAACTTGTCTGCCATTTCCTTGTTCCCCATAATAAATTCACCTGTTTCTGTCTTCAAGGATCCAACTTTGGTCTTAACTAATTTTTTCCTCTTCACATACCTAAAGAAGCTTTTACTATCCTTGTTTATATTCTTGGCTAGCTTACCTTCGCACCTCATCTTTTCTCCCCGTATTGTCTTTTTAGTTACCTTCTGTTGTTCTTTAAACATTACCCAATCCTCTGGCTTCCTGCTCATCTTTGCTATGTTGTACTTCTCTTTTATTTTTATACTGTCCTTGACTTCCCTTGTCAGCCACGGTCGCCCCTTACTCCCCTTGGAATCTTTCTTCCTCTTTGGAATGAACTGATCCTGCACCTTCTGTATTATTCCCAGAAATACCTGCCATTATTGTTCCACTGTCATTCCTGCTAGGGTATCTTTCCAGTCAACTGTGGCCAGCTCCTCCCTCATGGCTCCATAGTCCCCTTTGTTCAACTGTAATACTGACACCTCCGATTTTACCTTCTCCGTCCCCAATTGTAGATTAAAACATCATATTATGGTCACTACCTCCTAATGGCTCCTTTACCTCGAGTTCATTTATCAAATCCGGTTCATTACACAACACTAAATCCAGAATTGCCTTCTCCCTGGTAGGCTCCAGTACAAGCTGCTCTAAGAATCCATCTCGGAGGCACTCCACATACTCTCTTTCTTGGAGTCCAGTATCAACCTGATTTTCCCAGTCTACCTGCATGTAGAAATCTCCCATAACAACCACAGCATTACCTTTGCCACATGCCAATTTTAACTCTTGCTTCAACTTGCGCCCTCTGTCCAGGCTACTGTTTGGGAGCCTGTAGATAAGTCCCATTAGGGTCTTTTTACCCTTATCATTCCTCAGTTCTATCCATACTGACTCCACATCTCCTGTTCCAATGTCACCCCTTGCAAGGGACTGAATTTCATTCCACACCAACAGAGCTACCCACCCCCTCTGCCCACCTGTCTGTCTTTTCGATAGGAGGTATACCCTTGGATATTCAGTTCCCAACCCTGGCCCTCTTGCAGCCAGGTCTCAGTAATTCCCACAACATCATACTTGCAATTTCTAACTGAGCATCAAGCTCACCCACTTTATTCCTTATACTTTGTGCATTCATATATAATACTTTTAATCCATTACTCACCTCACCTTTCATATCGATTCCTATTTCACTTGGCCATACTCTCCCTTCCTGAGCTTCTACCCCGTTAATTCTGGTGTCTTTCTTAACTTTTCTTATCCTCTCTTTCCCTTTAACGCCATCACATCTCCCGTTTGTTTCCTCACCCCCCCCCCCCCCACTATTCAGCTTAAACCAACCCGTGTAGCAATAGCAAACCTGCCTGCTAGAATGCTGCCCCCCCCCCGCCTGTTAAGGTACAACCCGTCCCTTTTGTACAATTCACCCTTACCCCAAAACACATCCCAGTGGTCTAAGAATCTAAATCCCTGCCCCCTGCACCAGCTCCTCAGCCACACATTCAGATCCTGTATCTCCCTGTTCCTGCCCTCACCAGCAAGAGGAACTGGAAGCAAACCGGAGATAACCTCCCTGGAGGTCCTGCTTTTCAGCCTCTTCTGAGTTCTCTAAAGTCACGCTGCAGAATCTCTTTCTTCTTCTTCCCGACGTTATTTGTGCTGACATGGACGACCACTTCCGGCTGTTCACCTTCACCCTTGATGATGCCCGGCAATTGGCCCGAAACGTCCTGGACCCTGGCACCAGGGAGGCAACACACCATCCTTGATTCCCGCCCGTTGCCGCAGAAACCCCTGTCTGTACCTCTCACTATGGAGTCCCCGACAACCACGGCTCTGCTTGACGTTTGTCTCTTCGCCGTTGCTTTAGCGCCACGTTTTCATTCGCAGACCTGTCCGCCGCTCAGACTGGCAGTGTCTTCTGTCCCGACAGCATCCAAGAGGGTGAACCTGTTTTCAAGAGGTACATCTCCTGGGATCTCCTGTACTCCAAGCTTCCTTCCCTTCCTCGTCGTCACCCACCTTCTCTCTTCCGGTATCTTCAGTGTAACGATCTCGCTGTAGTTCCTGTCCAGGAAACTTTCATTTACCTGGATGATTCTGAGGTCATCCAGTTACTTCTCCAGTGCCCCAACACGGTCCTTCAGAATCTGAACCTGGACACACTTTCCACAGTTGTAGCAGCTAAAGGCACCATCAGTGTCCCTGGCCTCCCACATCCTGCAAGCATCACAGACTCAACTTACCTGTCATTTCTTCACTTTGTCTCACTGTCTCCAACTTTTGGTGTAGTCTCCTCACCTCAGCCTCCTCACCTCAGTCTCCTCACCTCAGCCTCAGTCTCCTCACCTCAGTCTCCTCACCTCAGTCTCCTCACCTCAGTCTCCTCACCTCAGTCTCCTCACCTCAGTCTCAGTCTCCTCACCTCAGTCTCCTCACCTCAGTCTCAGTCTCCTCACCTCAGCCTCAGCCTCCTCACCTTAGCCTCAGTCTCATCGCTGAAGACTCTCGAGCCAAAAACTCGCACTTTTCTCACAAGGCACTTCCCTCAACATTATTCCCTCGAAGAAGTAATTATATCATAAAAGTAATGTATCTCCTGTAGTAGAAGACAGCCGACACTGTTAATGTTTAAGGGAAAGAGATGGTTAATGTATCTGGGAGTATTAATGTTTACATTGAATTTGTGGTGGCGCTGGTGAACGGCTGCGGCTCGCCTGCAGTCCGTTTGTCTTTACTTTTTTGTGTTGTTTTTTTTCGTTTTGTCTAGTTAAGTTTTTGGTTTTTAGGTTGTGTTTATGTGGGGGGGGGGGGGTTGAAACGGGGCTTGCTGTCTCTCCCTTCGGGGGAATGCGACTTTTTTGTCGTATCCCCCTTCTCTGCCTCCGTCTGCACTGAGGCCTAATGGTGGAGCTGGCGACCTCGAGACTCCGGAGGCAGAGCCAGTCAGGACTCACCCTGGGCTCGCTCCCGTGAGGGCGGCCCAGCTCGGGGCTGGAACGGCGCTCCCGTGAGGGGCTGTGGCGCTCCCGTCGGAGCGGCCCAGCCCGAGGTGGAATGGCGCTCCCGTCAGAGCGGCCCAGCTCGAGGGAGGAACGGCACTCACGTGAGGGCAATCCGGCTCGGGGCTGGAACGGTGCTCCGGTGGCTGGGACGGCGTTCTGGCGGCGGTGACCTGAGTCCGGGGTTCAGCCGCGGGCCAGCGGCTGTGTCCGCTGGACTGGAGGGCGGCAGCTTCGACCACCCCGTGTTTGAGCCGGCCCATTTGCGGGGTTCGGTGAGCCGCGGGACTGTTTGTGCCATCGCCCGGTGGGGAATCGCCTCAGCGCAGAGGGAGAAGAGGAGGGAAGAGACTGCAGCCCTAAGATTTTTGCCTCCACCACAGTGAGGAGGTGCTTGGAGGATACACTGTGGTGGATGTTAATTTGTGTTTAGTGTTGTTTATTATTGTATGATTGTATGTATGACTGCAGGCACGAAATTTCGTTCAGACCGTAAGGTCTGAATGACAATAAAGGAATTCAATTCAATTTCATTTTCATTATTATATAAGTGGCAAACACTTTTATTGAATTATATTTGACATTTGACATCTTGCCCAGCTCGGTGTAAATGGAGAACGGCTCGGTGAGCGACTGTGATTGATTATTCTTTTCTTTCTGAGCTGCTGAATGAGATCACTGCTGTGGCTTCGAATAACTAACTGTATTATGTCAATTAAATCAGCCTCAACAAACTGATATGGAAACCAGTTTTGAGTGCCTGAGGTATTCCTTCTGCAGCCAGTTTCACCAGGGCCAGTTTACAAATTTAATTTTAAAAGTCACGTGCAATATTTCAAAGGGCAGATAAAAATATCAATTGCGCTTATTCACACTTGTGTAACTATCGTTCCAGTCAGGCAGCATGGGTAATGTCTGAGTTTAAAGGACCTGCTTCCTCTGCTCGGATCCTCACTCATTCAGTCTTAGTTGTGGCTGCTCCTCTCTCCTACTCTAGAACCCAGACTATGCTAACCACCTCCATGGACGGCCTCCATCGAGGGGCCGAATGGCCTACTCCTGCACCTCTTTGTTTCTGCTGAGGTGGGGTTTAATTTCTGGTCATTGGATGATTTGCGTTGATTGTTGACCTGGATCATTAACACTTGCCAGTGCAGTGATTTCACCAGGTGCGGCCGTTCACCAGGTGTGGCCATTCACAGGTGTGGCCGTTCACCAGGTGCGGCCGTTCACCAGGTGCGGTCGTTCACCAGGTGTGGCCATTCACAGGTGTGGCCGTTCACCAGGTGCGGCCGTTCACCAGGTGCGGTCGTTCACCAGGTGTGGCCATTGACCAGGTGATTCTCCAGGTGGTCTGCCAGTTGTTGGACAAGTGTTGAGTAATCTCCAGGTGAGCAGTGGGCAAATCATCATTCTCCCGCTTTATTTGATGTGAACAGGTGTCCTGTCATCACAGTGCAAGTGATGGAGGCAAGGACTTCAACAGGCTCCCTCTAGAGGAGGTAGCTGCATGCTGCAATCCTTGAAATAAAATGCTAGAGCCAGTTTCAAACCCATCTTGGTTCTTCACCTGACGTTTCAAACCTTCATCTTGTGTGCCCTGTACATAATAATCACTCTACAATTGTTGGCTGGCCTGAACTAATTTCTGGACCATTGTATTTATAATATTGTGTGTGAGCTTTATAACCGTATTACAAATCTGGAGTCAGATCTCCAGCAGATACTAACATGGACAGCAGGTTGGCTGGGCAGATACTAGCATGGACAGCAGGTTGGCTGGGCAGATACTAGCATGGACAGCAGGTTGGCTGGGCAGATACTAGCATGGATAGCAGGTTGGCTAGGTGGATACTAGCATGGACAGCAGGTTGGCTGGGTGGATACTAGCATGGACAGCAGGTTGGCTAGGTGGATACTAACATATAGAAACATAGAAACATAGAAAGTAGGTGCGAGAGTAGACCACCAGGTCCGTCGAGCCCGCACCGCCATTCGCTCATGGCTGAACACTAAACAGACACACTTACCCACAAACAGTAGACACAAGACACAGAACACAAGACACTACCCTCCCCTTTATACCGCTATCACCCCTCTCCACCCCAAAAACCTCGTGATCTCCTGGGGGAGGCAAAAAAACGGATAAAAACCCAGGTCCAATTCGGGAAAAAAATCCGGGAAATTCCTCTCCGACCCCAATCCAGGCGATCGACACTTGTCCAGGAGATCACTCAGGTCTTACTATACTAACCATACCTAGGTCCATATCCCTGCCCTCTCCCCGTAGCCCCTTATCCCCTTGGCAGCTAAAAAACCATCTATTTTAGTCTTAAATATATTTAAAGTTTCTGCTTCCACTGCTCCCTGGGGCAGTGAATTCCATAAATTAACCACCCTCTGGGTGAAGAAGTTCTTCCTCATCTCAGTTTTAAAAGAGCCCCCCCTTATTCTGCAACTATGTCCCCTAGTTCTAGTTTCCCCGATCATTGGGAACATCCTCGGTGCATCCACCCGATCAAGGCCCCTCACGATCTTATATGTTTCAATGAGATCGCCTCTCATTCTTCTAAACTCCAAAGAGTAGAGTTCCAGCCTACTTAACCTTTCCTCATATGTCAATCCCCTCATTGCAGGAATTAATCTTGTAAACCTTCGCTGCACTGCCTCCAGGGCTAGTACATCCTTTCTTAAGTATGGACCCCAGAACTGTACACAGTATTCCAAATGTGGTCTCACTAATACTGTGTACAGCTGCAGCAAGACCTCCGTGTTTTTATACTCAATCCCCCTAGCAATAAAGGCCAAAACTCCATTGGCCTTCCTGATTGCTTGCTGCACCTGCATACTAACTTTTAGTGATTCATGTACTAATACCCCTAGATCCCTTTGCGTTGCATTACAACGCAGCTCCTCCTCATTTAGAAAATAACTTGCCCTATCATTTTTTTTCCCAAAGTGAATGACTTCACATTTATTAGTATTAAACTTCATCTGCCAAGTTGTTGCCCACTCACCTAGCTTATCTATATCCTTTTGCAGACTCTTCCTATCCTCCTCATCCCCTACTTTTCCTCCCATTTTTGTATCGTCCGCAAATTTTGATATATTACACTTGGTTCCCTCCTCCAAATCATTTATATAAATTGTGAACAACTGGGGTCCCAGCACCGACCCTTGCGGAACCCCGCTAGTTACCGGTTGCCATCCCGAGTATGAACCATTTATCCCCACTCTCTGCTTCCTATTTGTTAGCCAATCCTCTACCCATGCTAATATATTACCCCCAATCCCATAATTTTTTATTTTTAGCAATAGTCTCTTATGTGGCACCTTGTCAAAAGCCTTTTGGAAGTCCAAGTATACCACATCCACCGGTTCCCCTTTATCCACCCGGGTTGTTACTTCCTCAAAGAATTCGAGCAGATTCGTTAAACAGGACTTCCCCTTCACAAAACCATGCTGGTTCTGTCCGATGAAGTCATGTTTATCCAAGTGCCCCGTTAGTGTTTCTTTAATAATTGTCTCTAACATTTTACCCACCACCGATGTTAGACTAACCGGTCTATAGTTACCCGCCTTCTGTTTACTTCCTTTTTTAAATATAGGTGTTACATTGGCCATTTTCCAATCCACTGGGACCGTTCCTGCCTCCAGGGAGTTTTGGAAAATTATCACCAATGCATCCACAATCCCCACCGCTATCTCCCTCAAGACCCTTGGATGTAATCCATCAGGCCCAGGGGATTTATCCTCCTTCAGTCTCATTAATTTCCCTAATACCACCTCCTTGGTGATCTTAATAGTATTTAGCTCCTCCATTCCTACCGCCCCCTGTTTATCCAGCGTTGGAATATTTTTTTGTGTCTTCTATGGTGAAGACTGATACAAAATACTCGTTTAATGCCTTTGCCATTTCCATGTTCCCCACCAACAACTCTCCAGTCTCACCCTCCAATGGACCAACGTTCACCTTAGCCACCCTTTTTCTTTTTATATAGCTATAAAAACTCTTACTATTAGTTTTTATGTTGTTTGCTAAATTCCTTTCATAGTCTATTTTCCCCGTCTTAATTAATCTCTTAGTTATTTTTTGCTGACCTTTAAATGCTTCCCAATCCTCTACCCTCCCACTATCTCTGGCTACCTTATATGCCCTTGCCTTCAGCCGAATACTATCCTTTATAGTTTTACTGAGCCATGGCTGACTGTTCTTACCCTTACCCCTTCTTTTCATAGGAATAAATTTTTCTTGAAGGTTATACAGTAGGCCCTTAAACGTACACCACTGCTCATGTACCGTCTTATTCTTGAGTCTGCTATCCCAGTCAACTTTGATCAGCTCAGTCCTCATACCTTCATAATCCCCCTTATTTAGACTAAGCACCCTAGCCTGAGTTTCAACCTGCTCCCCTTCTATTTGAATATGGAATTCGACCATATTGTGGTCACTTGTTCCCAACGAGTCCCTAACTATGACATTTTTAATTAATCCTGCTTCATTACACAGGACCAGATCCAAGATTGCCTCCCCCCTTGTCGGTTCTGTGACATACTGTTCTAGGAACCCGTCTCTAATACATTCTATAAACTCTTCCTCTGGTCTACCCTGCCCAGTTTGGTTTGCCCAATTAATATGAAAAACATGGACAGCAGGTTGGCTGGGTGGATACTAACATGGACAGCAGGTTGGCTGGGCAGATACTAGCATGGATAGCAGGTTGGCTGGGTGGATACTAGCATGGATAGCAGGTTGGCTGGGTGGATACTAGCATGGATAGCAGGTTGGCTGGGTGGATACTAGCATGGACAGCAGGTTGGCTGGGCAGATACTAGCATGGACAGCAGGTTGGCTGGGTGGATACTAGCATGGACAGCAGGTTGGCTGGGTGGATACTAGCATGGACAGCAGGTTGGCTGGGTGGATACTAACATGGACAGCAGGTTGGCTGGGCAGATACTAGCATGGACAGCAGGTTGGCTGGGTGGATACTAGCATGGATAGCAGGTTGGCTGGGTGGATACTAGCATGGACAGCAGGTTGGCTGGGTGGATACTAGCATGGATAGCAGGTTGGCTGGGTGGATACTAGAATGGACAGCAGGTTGGCTGGGCAGATACTAGCATGGATAGCAGGTTGGCTGGATGGCAGATGACACAAAGAGTGGCAATAAAGGGGGCTTTATCTGGTTGGCTGCCAGTGACTAGTGGAGTTCCGCAGGGGTCGGTGCTGGGGCCGCTACTCTTCACGTTGTATATTAATGATTTGGATGAGGGGATTGAAGGCTTTGTGGCAAAGTTTGCGGATGATACAAAAATAGTTGGAGGAGCAGGTAGTGTAGAGAAAGCAGGGATTCTGCAGAATGAATTGGATAGGTTGGGAGAGAGGACAGAGAAGTGGCAGATGGAATATAGTGCAGCAAAGTGTGGTCATGCATTTTGCTTGTAGGAATAAAGGCGTAGATTATTTTCTTAATGGGGTGAGAATCCAGAAATCGGAGGTGCAAAGGGACTTGGGAGCTGGTGCAGGATTCCCAAAAGGTTAATCTGCAAGTGGAATCGATAGTAAAGAAAGCAAACGCAACGCTTGCATTTACTTCAAATGGGCTTGTATACAAAAACAGGGATGTAATGCTGAGGCTCTATAAGGCGCTGGTCAGACCGCATTTGGAGCATTGTGAGCAGTTTTGGGCCCCGTATCTGAGGAAGGATGTGCTGGCTCTGGAGAGGGTCCAGAGGACATTTACAAGAATGATTAGTGGGTTAACATATGATGAGCGTTTGTCGGCACTGGGCCTGTACTCGCTGGAGGTTAGAAGAATGAGGGGGACCTCATTGAAACGTACAGAATAGTGAAATGCCTGGATCGAGTGGATGGGGAGATGATGTTTCCACTAGTGGGAAAGTCTAGGACTAGAGGTCATAGTCTCAGAATTAAAGCACGTTCTTCTAGGAAGGAGAAGAGGAGACATTTCTTTAGTCATAGGGTGGTGAATCTGTGCAATTCTTTGCCACAGAAGGCTGTGGAGGCCAAGTCAGTGGATATTTAAAAGGCAGAGATAGATAGATTCTTGATTAGTACGGGTGTCAGAGGTTATGGGGAGAAGGCAGGAGAATGGGGTTAGGAGGGAGAGCTAGATCAGCCATGATTGAATGATGGAGTAGACTTGATGGGCCGAATGGTCTAATTCTACTTCTATTCCTTATGACCATATGACAGGTCCCGACCAAAAAGGTTCCCCATGTTCTCCAGAGATGCTGTCTGACCTGTTGAGTTACTCCTGCACATTGGGTCGTTCTTTGTGAACCAGCATCTGCAGTTCTTTATTTCTACATCTTAAAATCCCTGCTATTCGTCTACTTCGCCTCTCAATTTCTCCGCTGCTTCTGCCAGACATTTAACCCGTATCCAGCATTTATAAACCACAATTTCTTCTAGACTAATCTTGCCACGATTGAACCATCAGCCTCAGAATTCATCCCCTGTTCATCACAGTCTTGAACTACATCAGATTGTTCCCAACCTTTATTCATTTTGAACACACATCGAGTCTTCACCTCCCACTATCCTAATCCATACATACATATATTCTCCTCAACAATCAGATTCTCATATATTCTCTTGTGAAATTGGAGACTATTTGGCCAAAAGGATTTATGCCAATTCACAGAGACATCCCATCAATAACAATAGACAATAGGTGCAGGAGTAGGCCATTCAGCCCTTTGAGCCAGCACCACCATTCAATGTGATCATGGCTGATCATCCCCAATCAGTACCCCGTTCCTGCCCTGACTCCGCCATCTTTAAGAGCCCTATAACCTTTCCCCTACCAGTGGGGGTTGAGGATTGAAGCTTGCTTGCACTGTGGTTCTGCAACTTCTGAATTGACTGATTGACCACAGGGAATCTGCAGACGGTGCCAGAGGTGAGTTGGACTGTTGCTTCTGTCCATGTGTTACCTTCAGGTAGATCAGCAAAGCTGGATGCTTTTCAGACACGTGCAGTCTTGGGCTGGGAATTCCCACGGCACCCACGGTGAGAATGTGACACATTTTCAGAGAAATTTCAAGGCCATTTTCCATGGGAATTGTTTGCTATGCTGGAGCTCGGAGCAGAGTATATGTTTTGGAATCCGACATGCCACATCATATATTGGCCCACATTGTCCTCACATCCATCAGCATGTGAGATGGAAGATATAACTCCTGGCACAGACGTCAATCCTGAAAATCCACCCATGACTAAACTTTTAATCACCACTTCCAATTCTTTAGCTCATTATCAACTTCTGACTATGTCTTTGCAATGTGCCAAGGGATGTTTCTTGTGTTAATAATATAAGCTTTTGTTGATAGTTACGGGAATCAATGAAACAGCTGCTTCAGGGAGGATTCACTGGGGAATGTTGAAGATGATGATAATGCAGCTGGTTATTCTGGCCCTGTATTCGTTTTTCCAAACATGCTGCAAGAAACCACCTTGAGCACGCACTCCTTTGCTGGTGACAACTTTATTGAAGGGAATTGAAATGGTGAAGCTGAGAAGATGGGAGCAGAGGATCAGAGCACCAGGAGGATAATTCCTCTCTGCTTGGCAAAACATGCAACAGATTGTTGGCAACCATGCTGTTATATTTGACCCAAGATGAAGTTTGCATCTCATATCAGTGCCGACATATCAACGACTTCTGTCTCCAGAGCTCATTCCAGCTCGACCTTGGCCACAGCTCATTGTCCCCCATGATGTTGCTGGCAGCAAGAATGTTTCTACTGATGGATCCACACTCTGGTCCCACTCACCACCTGTTTATGACCCACATCAACTCCAGTTTGAGTCCACGCTCTGATTTAAATATTGTTGTTTTTAAACCCCCCCTCGGGCGAGTGAGCCCATCACACCATTACCACTATGTTCTTTTCTGCTTCTTCTTTAGCTGTGTAACACTCGAAGATCTCGGCACCAGTCTAATCATCTCAGTGATCTACAGTAGTGCCTTCAGCCACATAGGTTAAGACACTCTTTAACGCCGTCTATTCTCCTTTAGGTACACCGACGCTCGTTAGATATAGTGTTATGTACAATGTTCTGAAATGCTAAGGAGACTACAGAGAATGGTTTTAGAACTCACGGCTGATCATGGGAAAAGGTTTCATCTCTACACTGAAGATCAGTTCACAGGAGTGTTTAGCAACTTAACACCACACTCTTAGTTTCCATTTCAAGAGAGTCAAGAGTATTTTATTGTCATATGTTTCAGATAGAATAATGAAATTCTTACTTACTGCAACACAACAGAGTATGTAAACATAGTTTAAATGGCAGCTTCACTGGGACCTGCAGCTGTGAGACAGTGGTGGACAATGGTTGATACACAAAACGGGCTCAGAAATGGAAACTGAATTGGCAAAGGTTTTTCTTCTTGTTGTTAGATGCTACCAGAATAAACAAAAATCTGTTCAAATAAAGACATAGCAACATAGACAATAGGTGCAGGAGTAGGCCATTCAGCCCTTCGAGCCAGCACCGCCATTCATTATGATCATTGCTAATCATCCAAAATCAGTACCCCGTTCCAGCTTTTACCCCATATCCCTTGGCTCCATTAGCCCTAAGAGCTAAATCTCTTGAAAAATAGATGGACAAAGTTGAACTGTAAAATAATCTTCTTTGGAAATCAAATAGTCAGTGGACTAAGTGAAAGAGAGGTTTCTTAATGCAACTTGCCTGCCCTGATTCTCATTTGTACGACTCAGATCATGCTTTACGGCGTGTGTGTACATTCTTCATCACTCGAAGCAAAGATCATAGAGCTGATCTTTGGGTCAAAGTGGAAGCCAAACATAATTATACTGACCACACTTAGCAATGAGTTTATTGGCTGTTTAGCAAACTGGAATATTAGGTATAAAAGTCAATAAATACAAAGTTAAAATGAATGTGTTTCAGTCGGGCTGTTTAACTGAACAGCTGCTTCCTGCTGATGTTGTTGGGGTGGATTTGTCTCTAGTTTGTAATATATTTCCACTGAGTATTTTTCCAACTGGCTTTGCTTCAGTCTTTTCATATCTTAGTATTTGCACCTTATTCTCATCTCAGTCGAATTCAATGTTACCATTGAATCTTATAAATAATCTAAAAAATGAATAAACGCTGTACTTCAAAACTGAACCTGCTGAGGGCAGCAGAGGTTTTTTAATGTTATTTATTTCATTTATCTATAATTAACATCTTTCATTTTGGTCACGACAAGATTATATTCAACATCCATTTTGGGATCAATTAACTGTCCTTACATAACTTTAAATTTAACACCGATTATCCCTAATCAGTGTGAAAAAGGGTCTTGACCCAAAAAGTCCCCCATTCCTTCTCTCCAGAGGAGCTGCCTGTCCCGCTGAGTTATTCCAGCATTGTGTGTCTATCTTACGTACCATTTAGTAAATGCAGTTTCTTCATTTTGGTGAAAACTAATGAATAAATGGCAGACATTTTCACAAATCAATTGAATATATTTCACCTTTAATTTTTACATATACTTTTCAAACTTAATATTTTATTTTCCTCACAAAGATTATTTCACACAAAGCGTGGTGGATGTATGGAACAAGCTGCCAGAGGAGGTAGTTGAGGCTGGGATAGGAACATGGATAGGACAGGTTTGGAGGGATATGGACCAAACGCTGGCAAATGGGACTAGTGTAGCTGGGACATTGTTGGCTGGTGTGGGCGAGTTGGGCCGAAGGGCCTGTTTCCGTGACTCTGGGACTAGTGTAGCTGGGACATTGTTGGCCAGTATGGGCGAGTTGGGCCGAAGGGCCTGTTTCCACACTATTAATCTATGACTATGACTGAACAAAGTATTTATGATTAAAATTGAGGGAAATAACAATTTGAGGCCATTGAAATATCAGCTCATTGTTTTTGAAGTGAACGGGTTTGATGGGAATAACAATTATATTTACTGTGATGAAATACAATCCCTTCTGCATTTGGTCCGTTAAACATAGATATTACACTTCACATTGTGTTTTTGATTTTTTGTTTTTGGACTGAATTCTGTTTTTAATTTGTGTTTCTGTGATGTCTTTATTATTTATTTTATTCTGATTATATGTTTTTTATTCCTGTTAATCTTTGTAAGGTGTCCTTGAGATGTCTGAAAGGCGCCCAAAAATAAAATTTATTATTATTATTATTATTACTTTGCTAAAATGATTTTGTTTACATTTTTAAATGTGTTGATAGATTAAAATAAATCAAATAATAATTTAAATGTCTCAATATATTGCTTAATATTTATATGAGGAGATTTAGTGTATGCTCGATACATTACAGCTCAGACTCGTTGTGGTTTGCAGTCTTTAAGATTATAAATAGTTTTATAAAGTGTTACATCTCGGTCAGATTGTCGAACCTGTGGTATCGATACAGGAACATTATGATGTCACTGTAACCTTTACTAACTAGTTTTAATGATAAAATAATTGTATTATTGGAACATTGATCAATTTAAATTTGTATCAGTGGCAAATACCTCTTCTTCTTATCGAGTCCAGACACAAGATTAGAAGTTGTTCAGCCAGAGCTGCACACAATGGTGTCTGCCTTGTCGCTTCTTGTGCTTCTTGTGCGTGGTGGTGGAAAGATTGGTGGAGACAGGGCCGCGATCGACGTGAACGCTCTTTCCTTGACCCCAGTGGCAAATCCTGCAAGGAATGATGACAGCTGAGAGGCAGTGTTCACGACAGCATCTACTGCCATTCAGCAATCATGAATGTAGTTTGGTTTTCAAAGCCATTTATCACACTTTATGCCTGGTGCCTTATAGTTTTGAAGTTCTAACGGTTTTATTTCATTTTTTTTAGTCTATGGTCACAACATGAAAAGCAGCAATGATTTTGTTGGCCGGATCGTCATTGGTCAGTACTCCACAGGTGCCCCCGAGTCCAATCACTGGCGCCGCCTGCTCAATCTTCACCGCACCTCATCCGAACAATGGCACAGCCTCCGCTCCAGGGCAGACTGTGATCGTGTCTCCTCAGCTTCACTGGAAGTAACGTGATAGAAGTCACACTGGTCTACCCAGGCAGCAGCTTGCTGCTGTTCCTACCAGATCGATAAACACCAGGCAGAAGGAGCTCATGCACCTTGGCAAAGAGGGAAAAAAGCTTCTTTGATTTGTTATCTTAAAAGTTAAAACTATGCGACAAATGTATTAGTAAATTAATTTTTGAAGTGCTAACAAATGATTTGTAATGGCCCATATTGTTAACATGCCGTCACAAGCCAGTCGTGCAAGAAATAACTGATTTAAGGTGAACTTGGATGTCCCAATGTATGTTTAAATAGATCAGTGTGAGCTGTCTTGGTGTCAGTAGTGAAATAGCTTAGATTTGAGTTGTCTTGAAAGAGCTCCCTTTATGAAAGCTTTATTGACATCTGAGGGATTATTGTTACGTGGATATGACTATATAATCTCTGTGCTATGTTCCACCCTGCTTATCAATAATCAGCCTGTCATCGATAGATTATTGATATGTTAGATAGATGTTTGAGCACATTATTGTTGGATCATGAGCTGAGATTTCATAGAACAGTTACATTAATAATGCAGAACAGATGTTCCATTCCTACTGTCACAACCCGCTGCTGTTAATGTATGGATCAACATATTTACAGAGTCCAGTGTGTTTGGTGTATGAGATTTGGATCTTTAATTGGAAGATGTATGGATTTCATTCTAATTCTGCAGTCAGCAGGTTACTAGTAATAAACCATTGACACCTGTTCCAAAGGATGTTTCATTGCAGATTTAGAGCAGATTTAGGTGCAAATACTCCAAATTAAACTATTGTTATACATCCATCATCTTGTACATTTCTGCAGATTAAGTACTACCAATGATGATATTGACCAAAATTAGAAATGATGTTGGGAGGTCAAACGTATCCACATAATACAGTTAAATGAAGAAATGGAGCCATACAGTTGGATATCCCAGGTTTAAGTGGGTCAGGCAGCATCTGACACTTCTGCAGACTGAGAGTCGGGGGAAAGGGAATCGAGAGATATAGACGGTGATATATAGGGAGAGATATAGAACAGATGAATGAAAGATATGCAAAAAAGTAATGATGAGAAAGGAAACAGGACATCATCCCCTCCTCTCCCCGTCTCTTTCCCACCCGTTGTACCAGCTTCAAAGTCCTCTTGTTGAGTCTCAATGTCTGTAACTTATTTTCACCTAGTTCTTAGTTGACAAAAGCTCAGGATATGTCCGTCCCTATGAGAAGGAAGGGCAAGGCAGGCAAACGTAAGAAAACTTGACTGACGAGAGAAATCGAGGCATTGGTCAAAGATAAGAAGGAGGCATGGGACACGTATAGGCAGATGGGATCAAGTGTATCCCTGGAGGAAATATGGGAACTAAGCAGCAAAGTAAAAAAGGAAATGAAAGGGCAAAAAGGGGCCAGGAGACAGCTCTGGCAGATAGCATTCAGGACAATCCCAAGAGATGTTATAACTAGAGAGAGAGAGTGAGAGCGGTCACCTCTGTGTGGAGCCACAGGAGATGGCAAGGTCCTCAATGAATATTTCTCCTCTGTATTTACCGAGGAGAAAGACAGTAGGACGGAGGAACTTAGGCGGTCAATGGAAATGTCTTGAGAGTAGTCAATGAGATCGGAGAGGTGCTGAAGGTACTGTTGTGTATGTAGACAAATCGCCAGGGCCTGATCAGATATACCCGAGGACATTGGAAACCAGGGAGGAAATTGCGGGAGCCCTGGTTGAAATTTACGAGTCGTCTTTAAATACAGGAGAGGTGCCGGAAGACTGGAGGGTGGCAAATGTTGGGCCTTTTTTCAAGAAGGGCTGCAGGGAAAATGCAGGGATCTATAGGCCAGTGAGCTTAACATCTGCAGTTGGAAAATTACTTGAGAGTATTCTGAGGGATAGGTTATACAGACATATAGATGAACAAGGGCTGATTAGGGATAGTCAGCATGGGTTTGTACGTGGGAGGTCGTGTCTCACAAATCTGAGCTTTTCGAAGACGAGACTAAAAAGGTTGATGAGGGCAGAGCTGTAGATGTTGTGTACATGGACTTCAGTAATGCATTCAACAAGGTGCTGCATGGTAGGCTGCTCTGGAAGGTTAGGTCGCATGGGATCCAATGAGAGATAGCTGAATGGATAGCAAATTGGCTCCATGGAAGGAAGCAGAGGGTGATGGTGGAAGGTTGCTTCACAGACAGGAGGCCTGTGACTAGTGGTGTGCCTTAGGATTCGGTGCTGGGCCCGTTACTGTTTGTCATCTACATCAATGATTTGGATGAGAACATACATGACAAAATTACCAAGTTTGCTGATGATACAAAAGTGGGTGGTTTTGCAGATAGTGAAGATGATTGTTAAAAATTGCAGCAGGATCTGGATCGATTGGCCAGGTGGGCTGATTGATGGAATTTAATACAGAGAAATGTGAGGTGTTGCATTTTGGGAAGTTTAACATGAAGGTCGAGTCGCAGGTAGATAGTGTGGTCAAAAAGGCGTTCGGCACATTGGCTTTCATCAGTCAGAGTATTGTGTAGAGTAATTGGGAGGTCATGTTGCAGTTGTATAAGACTTTGGTGAGACTGCATTTTGAATATTGTGTTCAGTTCTATGTTGGAGGAAAGATGATGTCAAGCTGGAAAAGGTACAGAGAAGATTTATGAAGATGTTGCCAGGACTAGAGGGTGTGAGCTATAGGGAGAGGTTGAGTAGGTTGGGTCTCTATTCCATGGAGCGCAGGAGGATGAGGGGTGATCTTATAGAGGTGTATAAAATTATGAGAGGAATAGATCGGGTAGGTGCACGGAGTCTCTTGTCCAACGTAGGTAAATCGAGGACATGGGTTTAAGGTGAGAGGGGAAAATATTTAATGGGAATCTGAGGGGTAACTTTTTCACACATAGGGTGGTGAGTGTATGGAACAAGCTGCCAGAGGAGGTAGTTGAGGCGGGGACTAACCCAACGTTTAAGAAACAGTTAGACAAGTACATGGATAGGACAGGTTTGAAGGGATATGGACCAAATGTGGGCAAGTTGGGCCAAAGGGCCTGTTTCCACACTGTATCGCTCTATCACTAAAAACAGCCTGTTTCCTTTATCATCGTTACTTTTTGCATCTTTCATTCCTTTGTTCTATATCTCTTAACTCTCTCGTCTATATCTCTAAATTCCCTTACTTCTTGCTCTCAGTCTGAGGAAGGGTCGCGACCCGAAACGTCACCTATTACTTTTCTCCAGAGATGCTGCCTGTCCTACTGAGTTACTCCAGCTTTTTGTGTCCATCTTCAGTTTAAACCAGCCTCTGCAGTTCCTTCCGACACATATCCCAGGTTTAATACAATTACTGAGTGTACTTTAACAGATGTATTGTGTTTGCATATGATGGGCTGTGACTGAGAATTTGCAAAATATAATAAATTGAAAGACCATGTTATTTGTTCATCACTTAAATATTTTAATCTGAATTAAAATAGTCGATGTTTAAAAATAAATCCAAAAGTGATTTTAACGAATACATTTTGGAGTGAACATATCTCAGCCATCTTTATTTGTGGAGATGTTTATGCATATGTATGTGATGTAACAAATATATTAATTCACTAAATTAAATGCAAATCCAAATTAAATGAATAAAGTTAAAAGTGGAATTCAGACTGTTGGAATATTACTGGGGTTATTGATATTGAGAAAGGTGGTTTTAGCTCCAGAATGATATTGATGATATCAGAGAAGCATCACAGATGTGGGATGACCAGGGCAGGATATGCATGTTGAATATCAGACCACGGAAGTATTGAGCAGCATGAAGGTGATTGGGAAGGCATATGAGATACTTGCCTTTTATAATGGGACCCAGAATATAAGTGCAGCAGATTGTGGTAGAACTCTGTAGAACCTTGGCTCAGCCTGAGCTGGCCTATCATGTCACCAAGTTACAGGACACTTGATATGGGGAAAAGGCAGGAACGGGGTACTGATTGGGGATGATCAGCCATGATCACATTGAGTGGTAGTGCTGGCTCAAAGGGCCGAATGACCTACTCCTACACCTAATGTCTATTGTCTATTGACGGGTGATCAGCTGGGTTGGTTTTCTTTGTGACGAGGTCGGCTGGGACGTGACCACATTGAGTATATAAAGTTACTTGGGGTGGATAGTGAGAAACTTTACCCACACAGAGGTGACTAAACCAGAGGGAAATGGTTTAAGAACATAGAAGATGGAACAGTACAGCAGAACATGCTCTCTGGCCAAATATGATGGCAAATCAAACTAACCTCTGCTTACACATGATCCATATCCTTCCATTCCCTGCATACGTATATACCTATCCCAAAGGATCTTCAATAGCACTATTTGATCTGCCTCCACCACCACCACCCCTGGCAGTGAGTTCCAGGCACCCACCACTCTCCCCGCAGTGACCCCCGCACATCAACTTTCACCAGAGTACTTCACTTTGGGCTCCACTCACCTTTACGCAATGTCCTGTAGTATTTGACATTTCCACCAAGGGGAAATGATTCAACTGTCTATCTATTCCTCTCATAATTTTATATACTTCTACCAGGTTTCAGCTGGTGATGCCCCAGAGAAAACAATCTTAGTGTCACATCTCTCCTTGTAACTAATACCCTCTCGCCCAGACTGGGTAAAATACTTCTGGATCTTCTCCAAAGCCTCCACATCCTTCCTGTAATGGGTTGACCAGAACTGCCCACAATACTCTAAATCTGACCTCACCAGAGTTTAATAAAGTATAACTTCCTGACTCTTTTACTCAATGCCCTGGTTGATAACGGCCAAGCATATCGTACGCCTTCTTCACCACTCTATCGACTTGTGTTACTACTTTCAGGAAGCTATAGATTTGGACCCAAGGTCTCTCTCTAATTTAATGAAGGTGTCATGACCTTTGCACCTTCCCCTTGTATCAAAGTATCAAAGGTATTTTATTAGTCACATTCACATACATCCAGGTGTAGTGAAGTGAAATGCTTTTTGCCATTTTGCAGCACACAAAAAAAGAATACAGACATAACACCAATGAGAGTTTTAAACACATAGAACATCTCCCCACAATGGCTCCCACCATGAGGGAAGGCACAAAGTCTAGTCCCCAACCCCAGTTCACCCATAGTCGGGCCTATTGAGGCCTCCACAGTTGCCTCTACGGAGGCCCGATGTTCCTGGCCGTTCTCGCCGGGTGATGTTGCTCCGGCGTCGGGAGAATCCTCACAGCGGCATGGGACACCTGGAACGGCCGCTTCCGTACTGGAGGCCGCGGCTTCCGAAGCCAACAAGGCCGCGCCGGTTGGAGCTCCACTACTGGCGATCTCGTCGCGAGATCTCAGGCTCCCGATGTTAAGTTCAGTGCCGCCGCCCGCAGCTGGTCGCTCCACAGTCCCGCAGCTCCGCGATGTTGTTCCCGGCGGTCTCAGCTCACCGGAGCTCCACCGCGGCGACCCAGGCAAGGCATCGCCCGCTCCGCGATAGCGCTCCAGCGCTGTGCCGCCGCCGAAAGCCGTGGTTCTGGGCGGTCCCCGACAGGAAACGCCGCTCCAGGCCCGCTGGTAGGCCGCGAGGACGGGTCGAAGCTGCAGCCCGGAGAATAGCTGCCTCTCCGACCAGGTAGGGACCCTGAAAGGTAGTTTCCCCCTTTTCCCCCCCACATAAAAAAAGTCTAGACCTCCAACAAAACACTTAACTAACTAAAATAAAAAATAAAAAGATGAAGAGACAGACAGCTGCTGGCTGGGCAGCCGTGCACTTGTGTGTAACACCTCACACTTTCCCTGCATTAAATTCCATCTGCCAAAGTTAAACATCAGAGTTTGGTGGCCTCCCTGGGTCATGACTGACCATGGGTGATTGTATTGTATTGTATTGTATTTTAATGACCACACAGCCAGGCTGGTGGAATTTGTTATCAGTACAGCTCGATACAGGTTCCAACATTTCATCAAACATTAAACTTGTAACATAGATATACATACAAACAGACACATTTCATAATACATAAGGGCCATGCTTATTCGTATTTCCTCACCGTACAGAGTTTAAAAAGTTAATTGCAGTGGGAATGAAACTGTTTTTGAAGCGGTTTGTTTTGGAGGCAATTGACCTGTAACGCCTCCCAGAGGGCAGTAGCTGAAAGGCATAGTGTGCAGGGTGAGTGGGATCAGAGATGATCTTGCGGGCTCTGTGTAGTGTCCGTTTGTGGTAAAGTGATTCAAGGGATGGTAGGGGTAAGCCAATAATTTTGGATGCTCTGTTTATGATGCGCTGTAATTTCTCCTGGGAGAGTGAGTCGAGACTGCCGAACCAGACTGTGATGGATGAAGTGAGGATGCTTTCGATGATGGCTGTATAGAAGCGGAGCATGAGATGAGACCTTGCTCTGAACTTCCTTAGCTGTCGGAGATGGAAAAGTCTTTGCTGGGCTTTTCCATAGATGTGGTCTGCGTTTGTCCTCCATTTGAGGTTGTTGCTGATGTGGGTTCCAAGGAGTTTGAAAGTGTCAGTGATGGAGATGGAGTCACCTTTAATGAGCACAGGAGTTTTGGGGGGTGGCTGGCGTCTTAGGCCGATGATGAGTTCTTTTGTTTTTGATGAGTTGAGTAAGAGATCATGGTCTGTGCACCAGGGCACTGCTTGGTTGACCTGTGCACGGTATTCAGTTTCTTGGTTGTTGGTGATGAATCCTATGATGGTTGAGTCGTCCGCGTACTTGTACAAGTTGACAGAGCTGTGGTGGGATGTGAGCTGGTTTGTGTAAAGGGAGAATAGCCAGGGTGAGAGAACACAGCCTTGGGGTTGTTGGCTGCTTGCTCCAAACCTCGGCTAGAGCAGCGTCACTTGTGGCTGAAGAGACCAATGCAGGAGTGACAGTCTCTGTAGCAAAGGTCTCTGGTTTGTTGAAGTTGCTGCCTTCCATTCTGTGTGCCCGCTTGTCTGCCGCTGTGTTCAACAGTTTCTCTTCCCCCGTTTTGAGATGTTATATAGGTGTAGGTTTGCAGGTGATGTGTGGTTGGATGCAAGCCTGGGCGATCGATGTCATATGGAGGACAGGCTGTTGCCCATGCAGCACGTCCCCTCTCTCCACGTCGCTGATCGATCCAAAGGAACAGCAGTTTTAAGGACCGTACAAGGGTTAGTGTCTTACTGTTTGCCTCCCAGCTTGTTATCCTGTAACCCTCAGTGAATGGATTGGGCCTCAGGAGGGATTGGGGAGGCAATGCCTCTGGGTAATGCGGGCAGATCCCAAGGTTGGGCATTTGATAGATCGGACAGACTTTCTCGACTTGACCTTCCATACGTCCCAGGCAGAATCCCACCACACTCCTGCCGGGCGGTTCTATGTGGTGGACAGACTGGAGCCCAGGATTCCCTGCCTGTGATCTCCGGATTCCACATTCCGGTTTCTTGCAGCTCCACAACCTTGCATAATATGTGTGGAACCAAGAAACTCAGGACAGAGATGTTTTTCTTCCGATTACATCAAGCAGCTCACACATCAATGTTAGATTACTAGTTAAAACCCTGTCGTTATGTTGAAATGTTATCAGAAGAACTGCATTAAAATGCGATGTAATTCATGGCACAAAGCAAGCGACGTTGGCATTATTGAAGAATCTGGTATTAAAAATATTGAGATTCAATGGCCCGTTTGCCAGCGATAGATACCCTCAGCTGAAGATGATGGGCTGAATCACTGCCTCTTGTGGTAAGGATGAAGAGTTTATAGCACATTATCAAACAGAATGAATTACTGCTGTGAACCAAGTGTGCTGCCGACAAAGGATGAAAAAGGCAAAGTTATGATGTCAACAACTTGCTGCCCAGCAGTTGGGTTATAGAGTCACGGAACTGGCCATTCAGCTCATCATATCCACACTGGCATCGTCTGTTAATCCTCTCTCCCCCACCACTCTCCTTGGCAGTGTGTCCTAGGTACTCACCACCACTCTCTCCCCACCACTCTCCCCCCCCCCCACGCTCTCTCCCCCCCCAACACTCTCTCCCCCACCACTCTCTCCCCCCCCAACACTCTCTCCCCCACCACTCTCTCCCCCCCCAACACTCTCTCCCCCACCACTCTCTCCCCCCCCCAACACTCTCTCCCCCACCACTCTCTCTCTCTCCCCCACCACTCTCTCCCCCACCACTCTCTCTCTCTCCCCCACCACTCTCTCTCCCCCCCCCCCACCACTCTCTCTCCCCCACCACTCTCTCCCCCCCCAACACTCTCTCCCCCACCACTCTCTCCCCCCCCCACCACTCTCTCCCCCACCACTCTCTCCCCACCACTCTCCCCCCCCAACACTCTCTCCCCACCACTCTCTCTCCCGCCCCCCCCCCCCCCACCACTCTCTCCCCACCACTCTCTCCCCAGCAGTGTGTTCCAAGTACTTTCTGCTCTCTGGGTAAAGAAGGTCCCCCTCAGATCCTCTCTAAACATCTCCCCCCTGACCTTAAATCGTACCCTAATTGCAAATTCTAGCAGATTCTAGCAGCCTTGCGTGTCCAACCACTTCTTGTTGGATAACCGGGCCACTCTAAGTAGCAGTCCTGTCACCTCCATGAACAGGACCCAATGCATTAACATGAAGCACCATCGAGAGTCTGCAGATGTGATGGGCACATGCTTCATTTAACAGACGCACGATCTCCTTACATTTGTATCCCATCCCTCTGGAAATTAAAAATAACATTCTGTTAGCTTTCTTAATTACTTTTTGTACTTGTTTATTAGCCTTCAACAAATCCTGCAGCAAGATAACAGATCTCAAACCTATTGCTAAACTGCTAAATTTGTTCAGGAACTAAATGGTGCTTTGTTTGAGTTGGTTGTTGGCAGAAGTGTTGAATCTTGGAACAGATTGCTAATTGCTGAGGTCCCGGGATAATTCATTAACATTACTCTGAGAGAAAGTCATCGAGTATCTGTGTGAGATCGTATGGAAACTTAGTTGTGTCTTAAGAATTGAGCAAAAACAGGCGATCCTTAATTCTGAGGGACTGGTATGAAGTATGAGTGGTGGAGTTTGTAACAATATCTATGTGGATGCATGCTTGTGCAAGGATAGTGCAATTCTGCATGTGAACACCCATGTACAAGAGAGAGAGAGAGAGAGAGAGAGATAGAGAGAGACAGAGAGAGAGACAGAGACAGAGACAGAGAGAGAGACTATTGCCTAGTAAGGTCTGCTGTTTGATTTTACTGGACTGTATGTAAACTAAAGAATTTTGCTGTAGCCAGGCATATGTGACAATGAAGTATGATTGAATCCATTGTTCCGATTTCAGTACATATGATGATTAAACACTTGACTCTTGGATATATGTTCCGTGTGCATACATGTATGATAGACAAGATGTCTGTATTCATATGTGCTAGAATGTAATTGGTGTGCATACATGCGTGTTATGTGTAAATGTGTGTGTGTGTGTCTGTGCGTGATTGTGTGTCTGCGTGAGTGTGTCTGTGTAATTGTGAGTGTGTCTGTGAGAGTGCGTGTGTCTCTGTGTGTCTGTGCGTGAGTGTGTCTGTGTAATTGTGAGTGTGTCTGTGAGAGTGCGTGTGTCTCTGTGTGTCTGTGCGTGAGTGTGTCTATGCGTAATTGTGAGTGTGTCGGTGAGAGTGCGTGTGTCTCTGTGTGTCTGCGTGAGTATGTGTCTGTGCGTAATTGTGTGTGTGTCTGTGCTTGAGTGTGTCTGTGAGTGAGTGTATTCTTCAACATCTGAGCAAGAGTTAGAGGTACACACAGTGCGTGTATATGTAAACGTGCTTGTGCATGAGAGTGACAATTAGAACGTGATTTTTAAAACTGTGCTAGTGGCTGTGACACAATGTGAGGTAATCGAGTATTAATTGCAGGGAATCAATTGCAGAAAACAATCTCTGCATGTTTGACTGGGATAATAAATGCAAAATTATTGACTTTCAATACATTCTGCGTTTTGAATCAAGTAAGAAAGTGAAAATGTTGCACATATCAAAAAAGATAAGTGCTTCAAGTCATTCAAAGTAACCCAGCGTTCAACATATGTGGACAAACCAGAAAGCT
The DNA here is from genome assembly GCF_010909765.2 of Amblyraja radiata. Taxonomy (NCBI): domain Eukaryota; kingdom Metazoa; phylum Chordata; class Chondrichthyes; order Rajiformes; family Rajidae; genus Amblyraja; species Amblyraja radiata. The sequence continues at coordinate 43,486,153 of NC_045977.1, forward strand.
AATCAGAACAAGGATTTTGTTTAGTGTCATAGATGATGTTGTTGGTGTCAGCCTACAACTCACCAGGGGACTTCAAACCTCCAGTGCTGTTTGTATGACTAATCTGCACAACAAATTGCTTTAAATCAGTTTTCCTTTAGTGTCTCCAATCACAAGCTAATTTAAATACTAAAAATAACCTGGTCTAATGGTGTTTATTGGATTATTTGTGTGGCTCCTGAGTCTTCATACAAATTTATCATTAATTCACCCATAAATCAAACTTTATAAAGTTAAATGCAATAAAATTAAAAGTCCCTCTCTGAGCTGGGTCCAGATACTAAAGCTCTGCTTCTGCCTGGTTCTTAACTAATCTTGTTAAAACATGCATCGTGTTAACAAGGGGATACATGGGGAAGTCGACATCGGCAATCGGAACAAAGGGACACAACATTAATCAGGAAAATAATCAAATGTTAACAAGGCATACAGATGCCTGAGGTTAGAAGAATGAGGGGGACCTCATTGAAATGTACAGAATAGTGAAAGGCTTGGATAGAGTGGATGTGGAGAGGATGTTTCCACTAGTGGGAGAGTCTAAGATTAGAGGTCATAGCCTCAGAATTAAAGGACGTTCTTTTCGGAAGGAGATGAGGAGAAATTTCTTTCGTCAGAGGGTGGTGAATCTGTGGAATTATTTGCCACAGGAGGCTGTGGAGGACAAGTTAGTGGATATTTTTAAGGCAGAGATAGATAGATTCTTGATTAGTGTGGGTGCCAGAGGTTATGGGAGAAGGCAAGAGAATGGGGTTAGGAGGGAGAGATAGATCAGTCATGATTGAATGGCGGAGTAGACTTGATGGGCCAAATGGCCTAATTCTATTCTTATTCCTTATGACCTTAAAACCTGCATGAAAAATATTCAGGCCACAACAATCTTTTTAAATGCTTAAGTCATTACATTTAAATAACAAAATAATTATTCTCCTCTCCACTGCCCTTACAAATTTGGTTGTAATTGTAAGTGTTTAACTGTAAACAAGTGCAGTTTGGGAATTCTTGCATTTGCAAGTCAGACAGTTGTGGGTTTGATGAAAGCACATACTTCTTCTTCTTGCATACGGCGTGCACAGCCTAAAGTTGCAGGACAACTTGGTCTGTTTGATCTTATATGATTGTGCACGCCGGGTTGATTGCATTCGTCGAAACAGGGCAGACCACGTGAAGGTTGCAATCTCCCACCCCAGCACAGACTGGGTCCAATATAGTGAATCCAATATAATATTAACAATCTGGATTCCGCTGTCAATGCTGCCGGACTGGTACTTGCCTCTGACCTCAAGGAGAGCGGTCCTCAAACCTAACCCTAACCCAACCCGGCTGTGGGAGCTTCGATCATAAATTGACACAAAATAATTTAACAAATCCTTTACGATATTTTAATGGGAATTACAATCTGTATAATATTGGATATTTTAGATTGCTAAGTATGGCTTAGTAAACAACCAATAACTTGTGTACAGTGCCCGTAACACAGCCCGACAGTTTTAGCTCAGCTGCTGCTCAGACCATGGACTTGTGTCGATTAATTTGGGAAGATTGCAGAAGTGCAGTGTTTGGAGTGGTGTTACCTGCAACTCCGCATTTAACTCTGCAAGTGCCTGTTCCAAAGGTATTGACCTACGTCAGTCAGTGTGTAATAGTACTGAAAACCACCAGTGCTGCCTGGTCACTATCTTGCTGTGCACACATTGGGTAAAACCATAGGTTGGTGTCTAAAGACATCAGGAGCTCCTTGATGAATAATTTCCAAGTCATTCACTCTTATTACAATTTCACAGAACCTTGGTGAGACCAGATCTTTCATTTCACTGCACATCTCGTATGTGTATGTGACAAATAAACTTGACTTGACTTGATCTGGTGCATTGTATGCGGTTGGGTCTCTTTTACCAATGAAAGGATAAGCTTGTTGTAGAGGGAGTGCAGTGAAGGTTGACAAGACTGACTCCTGAGATAGCAGGATGCTGTCCAAGTGGAGACCCATGAAGGTAGTCTGCATGAAATGTACACAAGTCTGACAGGGCTTGTAGTTCCGTGCAGACAGATCTCGAGTCCAGTCACACAGGGGACAAGGAGAGCAGGGGAAACATCTTCATTTTGAGAGGAATGGATGTGAGGAATCTGCTTCACAGAAAGTTCCAGAGATCGACTTTAGGAAGGAGATAGTTAGATTTCTGAACCAAAAAGGCATCAAGTGCTAAGATAAAAGTGATGACCTTTGATGATTCTGTGATGAGACTGGACATCGGGGCAGGTTGGAGAGATACCTGCTCCTATTTTTGCCTGTTTCAATCAAGAAGGTTTGTATTAGTGTCAGGATAGGCTGCTTATTATATTATATATTGCATTGTATTATATTATATTCTGCTACTCATTGCTATGGAGTATTCCAGTAGAGTCAGTGACCCATTTTGCCCAATGGCAAATTCAAACAGAAAGTTCTGGAAACACTCAGTAGTTGGGGCAGAGACAGTCGCCACCAAAGATACTTTGGTCGCCACCTTGGCTGCAAGTCTCTATAGGGGGGAGCAGAGGCAACAGTGTTTCTCTGTTCTAGTCTCTCCTCTCTGGTGGCTTGTGTTGTTTCTGGTGGTCGCCCAACTAATAAAGTGACTGAATACAATGCGAATCCCCTTGTCCAAATCCCTAAAGTTATTTTTCTCTGGAACCAAACGCACCTTTTTAGGATGTAAACTGTGCCTCGTGACCCCAGTGGGTCATTTCCATAAAGGCGAGGCTGGCCAAAGATCCGCTGTGTGATCTTTGAGACTGACTAGTCTCGGCATTGCTGGCGGCTGAGGTGCGGAGAGGCGAGGACTGGGAGACGGCCAATCGCTCACAATGATCAGATACAGCGTGTGGGTTGTCCTGACTCTTGCGGCCGCTTCACGGGCGGCTATCCCCCCGACACAGATTCAAATTAGTCAAGGTAAGGAACACTTTACGGAAACGTCCCGAAATGTGAATTTTTACTGTCTGGTCAAGGCCAAATGCGAGATTTGTAGACATCGCTGTGGAGTAACAATCTCTCTCTGTATCAAAGTAAATCCAGAAACTGGACAGACACTCGCATTTCTTAACTCCTAATTGGTTAACATTTTCCTAAATTTACAAGCGATATAAAACGGTGAAGGAAGTTTGCTGCAGAGTTATTATTGGCAACGACCCCAATAAAGAATTGGTCACGGCGCTCAGTCAACGACACTCCGATAATATCCCAGTCTCACTGTCCGTGGGGAGGGCGCGAACTGTAGGCAGCGGGTTCACGACCCAAGAAATCACCTGTTGATTCGGTTCCGGACTGCAGATCAGTGGAGCCACCTTTGTCCTTTGTCCAGTAACAATTGTAGAGGATGTATCTTTCTGTAATATTTGCTTCGTTTGATAAGGAGTAAGAAAAATGTTCAAATTTTCCAGAATTTAAAGTCGATCAAGGGCCAGGGAGTGAGCAATAATTTGGCCCATGTAATGGAGGATGGATGCCGTGTTGTGCGCTGATACATACATGGTCAGATTGGTACAAAACCATCAGAGAGCTAAAATCCATTGAGGTTATAAATATGAATCAAGGACATTTACTATGACGTTTACTATGTCGAAGGGCCGAATGGCCTACTCCTGCACCTAATTTCTAATTTCTATGTTTTAAAGTGCGAGTGGAGAAAAGAAGGGACTTATGTGCTGGACATTAGTCAGACATGATCTCTTTATACAACGGCGTTAAACTAAATAGTAAAAAACCATATGAATTCTAAATTGTATCAGAGTTGCAAACGTGGCTAGGCTATTTGCCAAGAGATTGTTGGGCGAGCTCTGGTCTGGCGGTTAGGGTTAGAAGTAAATTATTGGAATGTGTTTTCAGAGACTGAACGATTGCACACATGGGTAATGTGATCAAAGAGAGACTCATCTGACTAATAGTTGATGCTTCAGAAAGTCACCACAAGAGTCCGAATGAAAGTTATCTTTCTACATGGACTCTCAGAAATGTTTTGATAAAGTTGCCCTGAAGATTCTTGACTTAATTGAAAGCTCACGGAATCCAAGATAACCTTTTGACACGGGTTGGTAATTGGTTGCAAGACAGTGCAGGAACATAAAATAAACGTTTTCTTATCAACAAGACAGGACAAGAAGGCTCTGCAGAGTAGTGCGTTCGGCCGAACGAACTATGGGAACTTCACTTGCCCCCCTGCAGGAACTATACATCAGGAGGTGCAACTCCAGAGCCAACAATATCACGAGAGACCCCTTCCACCCCTGCAACGGACTGTTCCAGCTGCTACGGTCAGGCAAGCGCCTCCATTGCCATGCGGTGAGAACAGAGCGGTTGAGAAGGAGTTTCTTCCCAGAGGCCATTCGGACTGTAAACGCCTATCTCACCAGGGACTAACTCTACTGAACGTTTTTCCTTCCATTATTTATTATGTAAAGGTATATGTGTGTTATGATTGTGTTTATAGTTTGTTTGGTTGTTTGTCTTTTTGCACAAAAGTCCACGAGCATTGCCACTTTCATTTCACTGCACATCTCGTATGTGTATGTGACAAATAAACATGACTTGACTTGACTTGTTAAATGGTTTACCTCAGGTCTACCATACAGGACCAAAAAAGGCCATCGTTGAGAGAACTCAGTGGGTCAAGCAGCATCTGTTATATATGTCGATGTTTCGGGTCGAGATCTTGCATCAGCACTGAGTGAGGGGCAGATGGAGCCAGGAGATGATTGGTAGATCCACAGGGGAGCAGCCTGGACAGAGTGCAGGTGAACTTCTGCCTCAGCTGATGGAGAGGGAGGAGATGAAGGGATGGGTGTGATACCTCCTATCGTTGAAGGGGAGGGGGCAACGGGTGGGGAGGTATGTGGTGAGTGGTTCCTGCGGAAGGTGGAAAGGGGGGGAAGAGGTGAAGGTGTGACTGGCGACAGGAATGAGCAGGAGCTGGCAACAGTGGCTGAGGATAATACATGGGATGGGTAGTCGAAGGCAGAACATGAGCAGAGGGCCTGATAGGATCCATTCTACTCCCTGCTTCTCTGTCTCTGTCGCATTTGTACTCAGGATATGGCCTTCTACAGTAGGGCTTCTAAAATGTGGTCTTCTTTCCAACAACATGGCTTCCTCTCTGTTCTCAACCCCATTTCATCAGAGAGAATAGCAATGAAGTCCTCACCTTTCACCTCAAGAGCATATAAACTACAATACAGACCATCAAATTGCTAATTCAATTTGTCTGCATTTTGCCCATATCCCTCTGAACATTTCCTACCCATGAACCTGTCCAAATGTCTGTAAAATGTTGTTATATAACTATTTCCTCGGACAGCTTGTTCCAGGTACCAACCACCCACTGTGTACAAAAGTTGCCCCTCACACTCTCTCACCTTAAACCTGTGCTCTCTCGATCTTGATTCCTCCTCCACTCTAACTAACATTCACCCTATCTATTCATCACATGATCTTATACACCTCATGATCAGCCCACAGCCACATGTGCTTCAAGGAATAAAGTCCAAGCCTGCCAATCCTTTGCTACAACAGGGTGACCAATCTGACCACAATTCTCCACTTGCGGCATCATCAGCATCTTGTACAACTGTGACATAACTTTCCAACTTCTATACTCAATTCCTTGACTGATGAAGGCCAGCATGCAAGGAACTTTCTTCACCATCCTATTTACCTATGACACCGCTTTCATGGAACTATGTACCCGTACTCCTAGATCAGTCTGCTTCACAATACTCTCCTCTAATTCACTTTGTAGGTCCTGCATTGGTTTGACTTCCCAAAATGTAACACCTCACATTGATCTGAATCAAATTCCATTAGACCATTAGTAGAATCTTGCCCTGCTGATCAAGATCCCACTGTAGTCTTTGACATACCACAATTACCCCCCAGTATATCTGCCACCCCATCATGATCACATCTTCCTCACTCCTCAACTTTCTGCACTCCACAGTAACCACTCTGTGACTTGCTGGTCTAAAGCCTCCACATAATTACTGTAATGGGACAACCTGACACACACACATACTGTATATTGTCAAAGTTTGAGAATCTTTATGTTAAGTAGTTGGTTAGTTTTAGATGTTAAATGCCTTCGAGTGATCATAATTGGGTTACTGATTATTGGTGATTGGCAATGAATTCACATTGGTTCCTCTACACAGCACGGCATGAAATCAATGGACCATGCATGTAGGTACACAAAAATGCTGGAGAAACTCAGCGGGTGCAGCAGCATCTATGGAGCGAAGGAAATACGGGACCGTTTCGGGCCGAAACCCTTCTTCAGACATGTAGGACTGGTGGGATTTTAACCAGAGGTTATAAACCACAATTTTCCCACATTTGCTATGTTAATTATTGGAATACAGAGATGTTTGTGGTTGTTCCCAGTGTGTTAGCAATTAATTTCTGGAATTCTGGTCCTTTTTTAATGACAATGGTCTTGCCTCTAATTTGAAATGATCATTTTAATTCCATTGGAGAGAAGGAATGGGTGATGTTTTAGGTCGAGACCCTTCATCTGTCTGAAGAAGGTCTGAAGAAGGGTCTTGACCCGAAACGTGATCCATTCCTTCTTTCCAGAGATGCTGTCTGTCCTGCTAAATTACTCCAACATTTTGTGTCTACCTTTGGTTTAAACCAGCATCTGCAGTTCCTTCCTACACATTTTAGCTCCTTTATTAACTTGCCATATGTAAGGCTGTGACTACCACCATATCTTACAATTCTTCACAAAAAGCTTTACTATCTGAGAAAAGACAGGCCTCTTGTCAACAAGGACATCTTTATCAAAGTGAGTGAAATCCTCCTTACATTCCAGTGTTAACCATGTGTACAAATATGGTAACAAGCTTCAACCTCTCTGATGGACACATCTCCATTTGTGCAATCACCCTCACTAGGTCTTTCCTTTAATTCTCCTGTGTTTGAAATCCTCTCCCAGAAAATAAAAACTGGACCATAATAAGGTTTCAGTTAAATAGACAATGTTTTGGAAACTGGAAAAATATGAAACCTTTTCACAAGAGTTTGAACTTTCTTTTCTACAAATTTCTTTCTTTCTTAGTAAAAGGTCACCTTGTATAAGATAATCCTGTCATAAACTACTAACAGAAATAAAAAATGTCGGAAGAAACTGCAGATGCTGGTTTAAATCGAAGATCGACACAAAATACTGGAGTAACTCAGCAGGACAGGAAGCATCTCTGGAGAGAAGGAATGAGTGACCCTTCTTCAGACGGAAATAAAAGCATTTTCTGACATCGCAAGGACAATGTGGCCCTGTTAACCACGTTTCAGAAACAGAAATTGAAAGTAGTATTATGTAATAAGCACGTAATTTAATAATGATACATGTTACTCTTATTTCACAAATATGTTTTGAGATCTATATTTGTGGTTTGCCTCTCCAGAGTCCCACGCACCACTGTGTAATCACCTTTGGTGATTTGCTTCATTGGATTCTAGTGATTCACATGATTCTAGATTACAACCATAAGAACAGCTCGTGCAACATTCCAGCCTTTGGTCCGACACTTGTGGCATTTCTTCATTTACTATAGAGACGTATAAAACAATTAGACAAAGCTTGATGTGTTAATAAGATGTCAAATTCACGCTGACTTGAAATTACAGAGCATTATTCATCAGCAGATGACCTTTGTCCAGTGACACAGAATAAACAACTTTCTCCTGCTCCACACTGGTTGACTTGGCGACTTGAAACAGCTTCTGTAACAGTTGTTCTCCAGTCCTGCCCATCACCTTGCATTATCATCATTCTAGGGGCGCTGGCCACTGGGGACGCTGGTCACTGGGGGCGCTGGCCACTGGGGGCGCTGGCCACTGGGGGCGCTGGCCACTGGGGGCGCTGGTCACTGGGGGCGCTGGTCACTGGGGGCGCTGGCCACTGGGGGCGCTGGTCACTGGGGGCGCTGGTCACTGGGGGCGCTGGCCACTGGGGGCGCTGGCCACTGGGGGCGCTGGCCACTGGGGGCGCTGGCCACTGGGGGCGCTGGCCACTGGGGGCGCTGGCCACTGGGGGCTCTGGTCACTGGGGGCGCTGGTCACTGGGGGCGCTGGCCACTGGGGTCGCTGGTCACTGGGGGCGCTGGTCACTGGGGGCGCTGCATTGAAGGCGCCTCTGCCTACAGCCTGTCTGTTTTTTATTTTTTTTACATTTTAGTTTGTCTAGACAGTTTGTTTTGGGGATTCTTTCGTTTTTCTATGTGTGGGAGGGGGGAGGCGTAAGGGGGGGAAACTGTTTCCCAGTCGCTTCCTGGCGAGGATGCGACTATTTCTCCGAGTCGCGTCCTCGCCCCCCACCACGCGGCCTACCAGCTGGATCGGAGCGGCCTTTCCTGCCGGGGACCGGGGACCGGACCAGAGCTTCGGCAGCGGCGGCGCGGCGCTGGATTCACCGTGGAGCGGGCGATGTCTACCTGTTTCGCCATTTGAAGCTCTGGAGTGTTGGGCCCGCTGCTCCAACATCGTGGAGCTGCGTTCACGGAGCTCACAGCGCGGGCGGCGCTGACCGACATCGCGGAGTCCCTGGGGCCCTTTGCCGAGGGCCGCCAGCGTGAATCTCCGCCCAGCGCGGCCTGGGGACGTCGGGAGCTGCGGACTCCGGTAGGAAGCGGCCGATTTGGAGGTCCAAACCGCGGAGGTTGTCCTCCCGTCCCGACGTCGGAGTTCCAGCACCCCGGCGAGCGGGCCTGAGCGGCGACAGCGGAGGGTTCTGGAGGGCCCGACCACGGGTGAACATCAGAGGAAGAGACTGACTTTGGTGCCTTTCCTCACAGTGGGAAACTTTTGATTCTGCTGTGTGGGGATGTTTTATGTTGAACTCTATCGTGTGTTGTGTTCTTTATTTTATTGTACGGCTGTATAGTAATCACATTTCACTGTGCCAACTGGCGCTTGTGACAAATAAATATATCTTGTAAATGCAAAATTCTTCATCATCAAACCTCCTCTGATTTCCACGCTATCTCAAACCTTCCTTTTTGTTCTTTCTCCCTCCTCCCCTTTCTTTGCATCTCAAACATGTTCGTCACTAACAGAAACATGGATAGGGCAGGTTTAGAAGGTTATGAGCCAGACACAGGCAGGTGGGATTAGTGTAGACGGGGCATGTTGGCCGGTGGGGCAAGTTGGGCCGAAGGGCCAGTTTCCAAGCTGTATCACCCTATGACTAGGTGGGATTAGTGTCGACGGGGCAAGTTGGGCCCAGGCGGTTTCCACGCTATGTGACTGACTCTATCACTAACATTTCCAATCTGTGAAAAGCTCCTTGACTCATTTTACTCGAGCTCACTGATTACTTTGTGACCTGCTTAGCCTTGGTGAAAGTGCTTCCACTCTGCAGTTCATGCTTGTCCTCTGTTAGGCATCCTCTGTACCGTCTGCATCCAGTCAGTGACGGCCTGCCTTGCATCCAACTAAGAATCTTGAAGATTCTAACGCAGTGTAAGATAGTGGAAACATGAGGCCGCACATTAACATCAAACTCACTGATCATTGTTTGAATGTCTCTGCTGCTATCTTAAATCATGGTTTATCAATGTGCTTATTGGAAAATTATCCACATCTCTAATGTAATCGTTTATTTGTTCATTTTATATTGAGCAAAAAACAGTCAGTGGGTTGAGCAGCATCTGTGTGGAGAGGAGTTGCCAAAGTTTCCCGTTCACAACTCTGCGTGAGGACTGAGAGTGCGGGGGGGGGGGGGGTGGAGGACAGTACAGGGGGGTGGCCAGTACGGGGGGGTGGCCAGGACAGGGGGGGTGGCCAGTACGGGGGGTGGTCAGTACGGGTGGGGGGGGGGGGGGTGGTCAGTACGGGGGGGTGGCCAGTACGGGGGGTGGCCAGTACAGGGGGGTGGCCAGTACGGGGGGGTGGCCAGTACAGGGGGGTGGCCAGTATGGGGGGGTGGCCAGTACAGGGGGAGTGGCCAGTATAAAGGGGGGAGGGCTGTATGGGGGATGTGTGTCAGTGCAGAGTGGGAGGGGGTGGCCAGTACAGGGGGCGGTGGCCAGTACAGGGAGGGAGGGAGGGCAAGTATGGGGGGTGTGTGGGTCAGTACAGAGCGGGAGGGGGGTGGCCAGTACAGGGGGGAGTGGCCAGTACAGGGGGGAGTGGCCAGTACAGGGGGGAGTGGCCAGTACAGGGGGGGGTGGCCAGTACAGGGGGGGGTGGTCAGTACGGGGGGGTGGCCAGTACAGGGGGAGTGGTCAGTACGGGGGGGTGGGGTGGCCAGTACAGGGGGGTGGCCAGTACAGGGGGAGTGGTCAGTACAGGGGGGTGGCCAGTACAGGGGGAGTGGTCAGTACGGGGGGGGGGGGGAGGGGGGTGGCCAGTACAGGGGGGTGGTCAGTACAGGGGGGTGGCCAGTACAGGGAGGGAGGGCAGTATGGGGGGTGTGTGGTCAGTACAGAGCGGGAGGGGGGTGACCAGTGCAGAGAGAGGAGGGGCAGGCAGCGTTTGGTAGGTGAATGGTTGAGTGAGGAGGGGTGAAGGCTGATGGACAGGTGGGGAAGGTACAAGATGAGGTGGCTGTAACACCAGTCCACCCTCACCAACCTCAATCAGCCAACTCCATGATTTCCTGCCGTTCCAGCCCAAAGTGACCTGATACCTTTCACATACTCAGCACCAATGGAGCCTGTCACTGAGGGTCTCGCCGTGTGTGAGGTCCATTCAGGGGCATGGATGAAGGCTTGATAACCCCAGGCATGGCGTCAGTTGTCTCTGTCATTCATGTCATGGGGATTAGTATTTTCCTTCTGGAATAACTAATCAGTCAAGAACAACTGACATACATTATAAACCCACTGACTCACATGGCTATCTGGACTACACGTCTTCCCACCCTGCCCCCTGTAAAGACTCCATCCCCTACTCCCAATTCCTCCGCCTACGCCGCATCTGTTCCCAGGATGAGACATTTCATACCAGGGCATCGGAAATGTCCTCGTTCTTCAGGGAACGGGGATTCCCCTCCGCCACCATAGATGAGGCTCACACCAGGGTCTCATCCATACCCCGTAACACTGCTCTCTCTCCCCATCCCCGCACACGCAACAAGGGCAGAGTCCCTCTGGTCCTCACCTTTCACCCCACCAGCCGGCAAATACAACACATAAACCTCCGCCATTTCCGCCACCTCCAACGCGACCCCACCACTCGCCACATCTTCCCATCTCCCCCCATGTCTGCCTTCCGCAAAGACCGCTCCCTCCGCAACTCCCTCGTCAATTCTTCCCTTCCCTCCCGCACCACCCCCTCCCCGGGCACTTTCCGTTGCAACCGCAAGAAATGCAACACCTGTCCCTTCACCTCCCCCCTCGACTCCATTCAAGGTCCCAAGCAGTCGTTCCAGGTGCGACAAAGGTTCACCTGTATCTCCTCCAACCTCATCTACTGCATCCGCTGCTCTAGATGTCAGCTGATTTACATCGGTGAGACCAAGCGTAGGTTGGGCGACCGTTTCGCCGAACACCTCCGCTCAGTCCGCAATAACCTACCTGACCTCCCGGTGGCTCAGCACTTCAACTCCCCCTCCCATTCCCAATCCGACCTCTCTGTCCTGGGTCTCCTCCATTGCCAGAGTGAGCAACAGCTGGAAATTGGAGGAACAGCACCTCATATTCCGTCTGGGGTCCTTGCGTCCCTATGGCATCAACATTAAATTCTCCCAATTTGGCTAGCCCGTGCTGTCTCCTCCCCTTCCTTCACCCTCTAGCTGTCTCCTCCCACCCTCCCATCCGCCCGCCCTCGGGCTCCTCCTCCTCCTCCCTTTGTCCTTCTTTCTTTCCCCACCCCCTATCAGTCTGAAGAAGGGTTTCGGCCCGAAACGTCGCCTATTTCCTTCGCTCCATAGATGCTGCTGCACCCGCTGAGTTTCCCCAGCAATTTTGTGTACAGTCAAGAACAACTGGTGACTTGCTCTTGATTTGTTGATGGTGATCTGTATATGATTCGTGTTTCTGCAGAAATGCCTCTTCGTCTGACTGGAGCCTTTCCCATCTATTCCTGCCCACTCTTCTGGACAGAGTTCAATGGATATTGTTTCCGCTTCTTCCCCGAGACCAAGACCTGGGCAGAGGCCGACCTGTACTGTGCTGAGTTTTCAAATGGACTTCGATCAGCAAAATTAGCATCAGTCCACAGGTAAAAGCACGCAGACTACTTGTATAATCACACCATGTATGTAACAATACCAATTCAGAATGGAATCCAAAATCCGAGCCTCCCCCCTCCCCCTCTCACCTTCTCCCTCACCCTCCCCATCCCCCTCCCCCCCTCTAACCCTCACCCCACTCCTTCCTCCCCCGCTCTCACCCTCACCCTCCCTATCCGCCCTCCTCCCTCCTCCCTCCTCCCTTCCTCCCCCCCTCACCCCCACCCTCCCCCTCCTCCTCTCCCACACGGTTTTTGTCCATTTCCGACTGGATTTATGAACAATTCTGCGGAGTGGACAACTGTTGTAAGTTGGCGACTTGCTGTGAATGATAGTTCTGACAACATAATTTCCAGGTGAGGGGACACACATGATCCTTTCTCTTCACAAGGGATGTTGCAAATCGATTGGTTTCTCACATGGAAACATTGCAGTAAAGAACAGCACAGGAAAGGAAGCGGAATGATGAAAAGGAGCAGAAGCAGTTACATGTAACATTACTTATCTCTTATTTCTGTTTTATCTTAGCTGGGAAGAGAATGTGTTTGTCTATGATTTGGTTAACAGTCGAATTCCTGGAATACCTACAGATATTTGGATAGGACTCCATGATAGAAGGGTGGTAAGTCGTTGTTCTGATATCAAATGGCAATTAAATAAGTTGTTTTAATGATTCAGCTGAATAGTTTCATAGAATCTGTCTCAATAGTTTACTCCCTTCACTTCTCCTGTCCAAGAAGTTACAAAGGAAGTAAAGTCGCAGCAATGATCGGTTTTCTTTCCAATACTTGATTTTAGGTCTTTTGCATGTTACAGAAAATTGCAAATATTTTAGAGAAAGGACGTAGGTAAAGCTGCGCTGTGATGCTTTGTGCTGAGTGGATGCATGTGTGTGTTACTCATCTCTGGCACTCAGCCAGCCACCTACATTGGGAACAATGTGTTGCCATGTGTTGGGGAGTCCCGACATGATGTGGGAACATACCAAAAGGAATGTGAATCTTTTGGACTGTTATTTTTAAATGAAATAACTAATAATTTAGATTAATTAATGAATGTAAGTTCTTAAATTGTTCAAATATTCACTCAGGAAGGTAACTTTGAGTGGACTGACGGGACAACGTACGAGTACAGTTACTGGGACGGCAACCAGCCTGATGATGAGAGACAACTTGTACATGAAGAGGAGGACTGTGTACAGATGTGGTTCCGACAGAACAGCGGTACAATCCTTTCAAACACGCATTGACATGTCTTTACAATTACATGATTATGATTAGACATATAATTCTGAGCAAAACCTTGGGGATATGATTTACAAAATGACCTTTTTATTAACATCAGTCTCAAATGTTATTGGAGTGGAAGTCTGCACAAGTAGCAAGTGTGTTTCATGAACAAGGAGTGTAGGGACACAAGCGTTCTATATGAACACCAGGCATTAAGTGGGAAACTCTCCAGGACGTATGGACAAGCATTAGAGCTGAGACTAGCATGAGATGTTGATATAGAATTGGACTTTGACTGCACTAGGTAGTCGCTCAAGCCCAGCTCTGGGTCAAAAGCAACCTCTGGCTAAGCTCCAGACAATCCCCTGGGCAAGGGAGCAGAGTTTGTGACTGCACAATCTCTGGCAGGGTGAGCAGCAGGGTGAGCGGCAATGTGAGCGGCGGGGTGAGCTGGCAGGGTGAGCGGGCAGGGTGAGCGGGCAGGGTGAGCGGGCAGGGTGAGCGGCAATGTGAGCGGCGGGGTGAGCTGGCAGGGTGAGCAGCAGGGTGAGCGGGCAGGGTGAGCGGGCAGGGTGAGCAGGCAGGGTGAGCGGGCAGGGTGAGCTGGCAGGGTGAGCAGCAATGTGAGCGGCGGGGTGAGCTGGCAGGGTGAGCGGGCAGGGTGAGCGGCAGGGTGAGCGGCAGGGTGAGCAGGCAGGGTGAGTGGGCAGGGTGAGCGGGCAGGGTGAGCAGGCAGGGTGAGCGGGCAGGGTGAGCGGGCAGGGTGAGCGGGCAGGGTGAGCGGGCAGGGTGAGCGGGCAGGGTGAGCAGCAATGTGAGCGGCAAGGTGAGCAGCAGGGTGAGCAGGCAGGGTGAGCGGGCAGGGTGAGCGGGCAGGGTGAGCTGGCAGGGTGAGCGGGCAGGGTGAGCGGCAGGGTGAGCGGCAGGGTGAGCAGCAATGTGAGCGGCAAGGTGAGCAGCAGGGTGAGCAGCAGGGTGAGCGGGCAGGGTGAGCGGGCAGGGTGAGCAGGCAGCACCCTAGTGCTCAGCTAAGGATGGAGAGTCTGCGATGCTTGTGTTGGGCAGGCATAGAGCGCTGCTACACCAAGGGAGGGCAGGTACTGTCCACATGTGGATGGGATTAGTCGAGACACCTGTGCATCGAGGCCCTCCTGGTGAGTTACAGAGGTAGAGAGGGACAGGGCAGCCAATTTAATAATTAAGGAGGTAGCCGGGGAAATCTCATGGGCAAAGTATCAAAGACAACTCTAAAAGTACAATACTGAGGTTAAAATGGAAAATCTGGAAACACTCTACAAGTCTGAGTCCATCTGTAGGCAGAAAGGAGAAGTTAATATTTCAGGTCAAATACCTATGTGTTTCCAGCATTTTCCGTGTTTATAAAAGCATTCAATGATGTTGGGGAATTATTAATATGTTGGTGTTGTGTAGTGGAGGTCTGAATATCAATCGCTCACAGCAGCATGGGGTGTTTCATGATGAGCTGGTTGTATTGGCCAGTAGTGATGGATCTATTGTAGGACTGCTTGCTGCCAGGAGCATGATGAGCCAGAATTTTCAGATAAGGTAAATGGCAGCAAAGCCATGGGTGGTAGATGCCCTTGTGAAATGTCATCTGTTTGTGTTGCCTTGCCAGCGTGCAGCCTGAGCTTTACCCCATGGAATGAGCAGTTGTCTGCACGCGCTGATGGGCACAGCAAGATGTTGCCCACAACATTCCACACTTGTGATAAATCATCCCCACAGGGTTCTCTCACCTTCTGTGGCGACTGACAATTTGCAATATGGCTGCCAGAGAATAAACAGTGCAAGTGCCTCGAGCTGAGCCTTAGCCATTACGTTTCCATAGTAACATGAGCTGCAACTGATGCTGAAGATTGTCCCAGCATCCAAGTTTTTAATTTTTAAACTCTGGGTATTTGATCATAGCAGAGTTGACTGCGCAGGTCAGCGTGATATCTTTGCACTACAGTGACAGATTTAACCAGAAGGTGTGGCACTACTAGCAATGTAATGAAGAACCGCATCTCTCCCACTGACTCCGAAAGTGTAGGAAAATAGAAATAGTCCCTTTGGCTCTTCAAGCCTGGTCAACAACATACAACTCTCCTCGCATCCATTTTCTGCCTTACTCCATAATATTTGATGACTTTAAAACGATGAAATATCTGTCTCAGCATTGAATATATTCAGATGTTCCACCTCCACAGCTCTCTTGGGCAAGAATGCCAAAGACTCAGCCTTCTTCCTTATCTCTGTCTAAATGGGGAATGTCTTGACCGAGACATTGCCCTGGCATGTGGTCTCTCCCAGGAAGGCTCTCTCCTCCCCCCCCAGTTGGAGGATGTATGGGCATGATGAATGTAGCGACTTCCCTTCAAGCCTGAAACATTACCAGCCTTATCCAGATACACTCTGTTTTACTCAAAGCAGTAAATAGGCCTAGTGTGTCCCTCGGCACTGCTGACGTAATTGGCAGGCGACGTATGTGAAGTTTCCACGGTAACAATTAGATGCACATAATAATATTCCATACTGTATTTGAGTAGATTCGATCTGTGGTATTCACTTGTAAGTCAGAAGCCTAGGGGAGGCTCACACCCTCCATATTTTGACAGTGCTTACACCTTGTAAATATTGATTTACATGGGCCTGTTCCTCACATGTACAATTGTGCCTGATTAGGACATCACCCCGTTCATCTCTGGCACCCAGCTTCAAAACTGGCCTCAGTTAAACGATGAAAATATTCTAATCTCAACATGGCCAGCCTCGCACCACGACATGGTTTGCGAGTTTCAATCGAATCAGAATAGAACAAATGCACGGCAGCATCCTGGTGATCTGACATTAAGTTGGCAATTGCTCACAAGTTTAATTTATAGATGCTGCTGCAACATGAGGTGTCACATGGCCCTCGGAGGTGTCACATGACCCTCTGCCCTCTCAGACTAACAGAAAACTTTCCTCTTCATACAAACAATGAAACACTTGACCTGCATGTTATCAGATTCTGATATTGTACGCTATAACTGACAATAATTCTTCCAGGAAACCGCTCCTTGACTAAATCCTCTTTTCTCAAATTAAGAAGTCAAATTCTATTACTATAACATTATTTATTATTTAAAACCAAACCCCTTTATTTCTTATTTCTATTCACAGCTCTTAGATCCTGGAACGATAATCGTTGCAACCGTGAATTTCCTTTTGTTTGTAAAATCCCCTCCCTGGAGAACATCTAAGCAGCAGCTCCCTGGAGAACATCTAAGCAGCAGCTCCCTGGAGAACATCTAAGCAGCAGCAGGCACGAAGCTGCGTGGAACTCACTCTGACATTACTCTGGAATCAGCAGCAACTGGCATAAACAATGTCGAGGTTCTGATCTAAGTGCTCTCCATCATAACATAATTATTCTGAATAAGGGTCTGAAGAAGGGTCTCATCCCGAAGCGTCACCCATTCCTTCTCTCCAGAGATGCTGCCTGACCTGCTGTGTTACTCCAGAATTTTGTGTCAACCTTCAATTTAAACCAGCATCTGCAGTTCTTTCCAACACATAACATCATTATTGTCTGCTGCGTGCAGGAAAACAGCTTGCTCTAATTTCTGGCTGCTTGTTTTATTTTCTGGCCTCGATACATCCTGACCCTTTTCACATGGAATAGATTGACCTGCATATGGCTAATCACCAAACGTTAATATTCTTAGAATGTCTTTCTTTGAATTTTGATTAATGTCAGAGTTGGCTTCCACAAATATATTAGTTAGATATTTATCATTATCTTATGTTAGATCATTTTAGCTACAAACCTACTAAAATATGTATATGATAACATTCAGCAAAAATAACTCAAACATTCATGCATTAAATTTCACGTAATTAAGTTGCAGCAAACCAAATAAATCTGATATTGCTTTTCAAATTGTACTTTCAGTTTTATGATCCAGTTGTCAAATATATACATAGACATAGAAACATAGAAAATAGATGCAGGAGTAGGCCATTCGGCCCTTCGAGCCTGTACCGCCATTCTAAATGATCATGGCTGATCATCCAACTCAGTATCCTGTACCTGCCTTCTCTCCATACCCCCTGATCCCTCGAGCCACAAGGGCCACATCTAACTCCCTCTTAAATATAGCCAATGAACTGGCCTCAACTACCTTCTGTGGCTGAGAATTAAATATATATATATATATATATATATATATATATATATATAATTATATAATCTCTTTGGATCTTTCAGACATATTAAAAATGAACGTTGGGTAGAAAGAAATATATATTTCACTTGCCCAGTTATCATTTGAACACTAGGTAAATGGGATATCATCCCTGGGTCCTAATTAAAAAGCTGACAGGGCCTGTCCATGATAAAGATCATCAAATGTAAACATTTCAGTCTGTTCCAAAAGGCAATTCCACATTTAGAGTCCTAGTCATAGAGTGACACAGTGTGGAAATAGGCCAACAATATCCCAGCTACACTAGTCCCACTTGCCTGTGTTTGGTCCATAACCCTCCAAACCTGTCCTATCCATGTACCTGTCTAATTGTTTCTTAAACGATGGGATAGTCCCAGCTCCAACTACCTCCTCTGGCAGCTTGTTCCGTACATCCACTTCCCTTCTAGTTTGTCAGAACAGAAAACTTTATTCCATGTAGCTAGCAAACGTGTGTTTGGGGGTAGTTGTCATAGTGTGTATCCGAACACAACAGAATGAACCACCCCCCCTCCTGACTCTCACACTCACTCACACACGTACAAACACATACATGCACAGACACACACATGCACAGACACACATGCACAGACACGCCCAGACACACACACGCACAGACATACACATACACGCACAGACACACATGCACGAACACGCAGAGACACACACATACACGCACAGACACACATGCATGGACGCACGAGCACACACATACATGCATAGACACACATGCACAGACACACACATACACGCCCAGACACATACACGCCCAGACACACACATACACGCACAGACACAGACACACACATACACGCACAGACACACATGCACGGACGCACAGGCACACACGTACATGCACACACGCACACATATACGCACAGATAGACACACATGCACAAACATACACGTGCAGACATACGCACAGACACACACGCACATACACACAGACACACATGCACAGACACACACGCACAGACACACATGCACATACACACAGACGCACACGCACACCCAAAAAACACTTATTGCCAAGCAGTGTTATAAAAGCTGTGACCACTGAATATGCAAATCAACCAGCTTGTAGGAATATTGTTATAGTAATGCTTTTATTTATTTTCTATGACAAAGGAGTTAGATCTGTGAACATGATATTTTTGTATAACTCATTGCTGTTCCTCTAGCTGGTTGACACACAATGCGATGTGGCTCCTGGACTGTTTTACAGTAAATGAGATGCAGTATTTTGTTTAAAAGACTTGTGTAGTTGTATAGCTAAAAGGAAAACGTCCATATTTTGTAATTATAGCTAATATAAAATAAAAAAAGCTTTTCCTTTCACTAGATCAATAATCCTCACGTTTCTCAGTTCTGAGTTTATGCGGTTTAATTACAGTTATTTAGCATGAGTTTCAGTTTTTAGATTTTTAATTTGAAAGCCAAAACCGTTGAATGTGTTACACATTTTTTGATTTTTGATTTAATTTTTTGTCATTGTCTTCAATGAAGAGACAACAAAATTATTTTTCCCTTACAGTCATACAAAAATATAAAATAAATAAATAAAACACAGAACATAGAACACAGTAGTCCACAACACAAACATCCCTACAGCAGCACCAAAGTTCCCCACTGTGAGGGAAGGAACCAAAGTCCAGTCAACCTCCTCGCCGATGTTCCCCAATGTTCACCCGTGGTCAGGGCCTCCCGAGCACCCCATAGTCACCGCTACGGGCGGCCCGATGTTCAGGCTCTCTCGCCGAGAACCTCTCGTCAGCCACCCTCCACCGGAGTCCGCGGCTCCCGATGTCCACAGGCCGCGCTGGGCGGAGATTTGCGCTGGCGAACCCCGGCAAAGGGTCCCAGGACTCTGCGATGTTAAAGTCAGCGCCGCCCGCGTTGGGAGCTCCGCGCCCACAGCTCCGCGATGTTGGAGCAGCGGCCCACCACTCCGGAGCTCCAAGCGGCGATCCCAGGGAGGCCTCGCCCGCTCCGCGATGGTTCCAGCGCCTCGCCGCCGCTGCTGAAGCTATGGTCCAGTCCCGGCAGGAAAGGTCGCGCCAATCCAGCTGGTGGGCTGCGAAGGGGTGGGGGTCGAGGACGCGACTCGGTTAATAGCCGCATCCTCGCCAGGAAGCGACTGGACGGTTTCCCCCTTACCCTACCCGCTTCCCCCCACATAAAATACCAAAAAACCCTAAATAAACACACTCTAAACATAACAAAATAAAAAAAGACGGCCAGGCCGTGGGCGGAGGCAACCAGCAACAGCCCCACCGGATGCCCACATGATAATACACAAGCACTGGGCCGTCAACCAAATGTTCACCCTCCCATCTCCATGTCTCTCCCCCCTGGCTCCACCATTCCCTCTCCCCACAAACGTCCTTGGTATATTTAAGATCCTGCTGCTATTGACTCTATTTACACTTCACACTGGCTCGGAAAAGCAGCCAACAAAATCATGGACCACTTACACCTTGGCCATTCCATTTTTTCCATTCCCAATAAGCAGAAAATATAAGTTTGAAAG
Organism: Amblyraja radiata; assembly: GCF_010909765.2. NCBI lineage: Eukaryota > Metazoa > Chordata > Chondrichthyes > Rajiformes > Rajidae > Amblyraja > Amblyraja radiata. The sequence continues at coordinate 43,506,380 of NC_045977.1, forward strand.
TATATTCCACAGATCTAGGAATAACTTTGTCCGCACTGTTATCAAATCGCCCAACAGACCACTTGTACATGTCTTGTTGTCTTAATCTTCCAACCTACCCAATTGCACGTTTTCTTTTTTTATCTGCACTTTCTCTGTAACTGTAGCACCATATTCCTCTGGTAATTTTGTCTCTTCACCATTTGTACGTGTGTGTGTGTGATTGTTGTCGTCTGTGACCCTAACCCTGAAGGGCTTGAGAACACCATTTCTCACTCCATGCTGATTTGGATTCACCTGAGTATTGTGCAATATCTGGATTTGAGAATAAAGAAAATGAGAAAGCATGATTTTGCAGCGGTAAAGAACTGCTACCTTCCTAATGGGGTATAAAGTACAATTATATTGAAAATCAAAATTATAGTTACAAAAAAAGTGAAAGAAGCATTTAGTGACTGTTGGCTTCTTCTGTTGTACGTACTGTTGTTCTATAGTTAGCTGACAGTTGTTTATGAGGAACATGGCCCTGACGTTCCTCGCCAGAAGGATTCCAGGAATGTTCACTGCTCGGAGGGAGAAGCTATGCATGTATTCAACATTGATACCAGGAAGGTAACATTAGTGAAGAAATGAAATGCTGGGCATGAGAAAGCGTTAGGAAACTAGTGGGACACGTACTGTACTGTAATTACTTTTTTTAATCTCTCCTGTGGTTGCTGAGAAAACCTAATGGCCTTTATACCCCTTTTGAGTATATTCTACCATAGTTGCCATGAGGCATTTATTTATTGATGTCATGTTCTCTCTTGTCCATTGACATTTTCCTCTTTCTTTCTCCCTTGCCTAATCTGTCTCAGTTCCACTGAGGTTCTCCAATGTTGGCCCAGTTCGTCTCCTTCAGCTTTGACTCATTGAATTTCTTAAATGCTTGGTTATGTCTCTAGTTACAATCATCACGCTAGGAGTTGCATATCTGTGTCCCGGTGAAGTTATTTCACATAATATAGAAAGTGGTTTCATTGACTTCTGCAGTGCTGAAGGAACTGTGATGCCTTCGGTAAAATGTGACTCCACTATACAATAAAGTGATATCAAATAAGATATTTGGTGAGGAAATGTTATTGATTCACTGCTGAAATTGAAGGTACTCATAGGAGGTTGAATGTGTCAGTCTTTAGTCTCCTGTTCTTTTCAGACTCTCACAATTGGTTGAGCAGGCATGGACTTTTGAAATGCCCAACATCTGATGGTCAGCAGCGTCAATATTTTTAATGTTTTCCAGTCGGGATTTCGGCCACATCACAGCACCGAGACTGCACTCACTAAGGTCCTAAACGACATACATCTAAACAGTGATGCATCAAAAGCTTCAGTTTTGGTACTTCTAGATCTCAGTGCTGCTTTTGATAAGGTGGACCACAACATACTGCTTGACAGACTGGAGAAGTGGGTGGACTCTCTGGTTCTGTGCTGGACTGGTTCAAATCTTACTTGAAAGATCGGGATTATTTTGTTTCCCTTGGAAATTTTGAATCAGAACGTACAAAACTCACATGCGGGGTTCCTCAGGGCTCCATTCTTGGACCCATTTTGTTCAACATTTATATGCTCCCCCTAGCTCAGATCATAGAGCATTTTAACATATCCTACCACACTTATGCCGATGGCACACAACTATATATCGCAGTGTCACCACATGACCATAGTCCCCTACACACACTGAGCCAGTGTGTCAAACATATCAATGAGTGGATGAACCAGAACTTCCTCCAGCTCAATGCAAATAGGACAGAAATTATTGTCTTTGGTCCCAAAAAAACAAGGCTAGAGGTGAGTGCTCAACTCGACTCAATTGCACTGAAAACCACAGGCAAAGCCAGAAACCTTGGTGTAGTTATGGACTCGGATTTGAATTTTAACAGCCATATAAAGACCATTACCAGATCTGCCTATTACCATCTAAAAAATATTGCAAGAATCAAGGGATTTCTGTCCAAAGAAGACACTGAAAAACGTGTTCATGCATATATTTTTAGTTGGTTAGATTATTGTAATGGCATCTTTACAGGTCTCAATAAAAAATCAATTAAACAACTGCAGCTTATCCAAAATGCCGCTGCCAGAGTCTTGACCAACACCAAGAAAATGGACCACATTACACCTGTCCTTAAATCTTTGCACTGGCTCCCTGTGTGTAAGAGGATAGATTTTAAAATTCTGTTACTGACCTACAAGGCACTGAATGGTCTAGGTCCAAAATACATCTCTGACCTACTTGTTGTATATGAGGCGCCTAGACTCCTCAGGTCTTCAGGGACAGGTTTACTCTGTGTTCCCAGGGTCAGAACTAAAAAGGCTGAAGCAGCATTCGGTTTTTATGCTCCACACCTGTGGAACAAGCTCCCTGAACACCTGAGGTGTGCACAGAATGTAAACGCATTTAAATCAGGCCTAAAAACACTGTTGTTTACTATAGCTTGTCCATAACCCGACATGCAGGTAATCTTAACCCTTTTATGTGCTTTTTAAAATCGTTTTATTGTTTCATTGACGTTGTTTTATTATTCATACATTTGTCGTATTACTTATTTTGCAATTTTTAATTATTGACTATTTTATTTTTTCTTTCCTGTAAAGCACCTTGAATTGCTGTTTGCACGAATGGTGCTATACAAATAAATTTGCCTTTGCCTTTGCCTTCTTCGACCTCAGACCTCCACTAGGTAGCAATGAAGATTCCCAGCATTGAATCCAATGTTGTAGCTGGTCAGCCAGGCTGGGCAGGCCAACCAGGTAAGCACCAGACTTCTTTCAAGCTCTGCCATGGAAGAGATCACCTGATGACCAGAAGACGTGATTAGTGGATGATGGCAATGGAACATTTGGCCATGAGTCCCTGCTTCAGGAACACACCAGAACCCCCAGGTAAGCCCACTTGCTCATGACACCCTCCTGGTGGAAGAATCCCACATTGGCTTCCTCAGAACACAAAAACCCAAGTGGACATAAGCCATCCTCACTCACAGGAGAGGAAACCATAGACTCAGTCAACAATATCAAGCATCATGTTACCTCATCTCCATTCCAATAACATTGAGCCATCTATTAATTTAACTGTTTTAAATAAGGCTGCACAGATCAAACATATTTACTATTATTATGCACATTATTTACCTAAGAAGAATATAAGTTAAAGTCATAATTTCACTGGAACCCGACATTATAACGTGTAATGTTAATGGTTGAATATCCAATGCCTTCATATCATGTTACGCTGTTTCCTCTTTTGATGAAGTAGGTAACCAAAATACCTTAAAACGCAGGGAAATATCTGTTTTGAAATACATGACGTCATGTTAATGTTGTTTGTGAATATCACAGAAATAATTTCCAGTGGTGATTGCACACAACTTCTCTTCATTGCCACATATAAATACAATAATGAAATTATAGTATTCTGTACTGGTGGATTATCATATACATGCTTTCGCATTGTTCTATTTTTTGAGCAAATACAGTCTATATAAAACGGAACTTGTGCATTCTGGCATTAAGCCTCCGTAAACCTTCCTTCCCTGTGGTTTAACACTCCCCTGTGTGCCTGGGTCCTGGACGTTCTCACCACCTAGGTGGTCAAGATGGGAAGACATACATCCAACCCCCTCACCCTGAACACAGGATCCCCCAGGGTTGCCCCCTACTATACACCCTGTACACACATGACTGTGTTGCCAGGTTCAGCTTCAAATCCATCATCAAGTTTGCTGATGACACTGTGGTGGTGGGCCTGATTTCCAATAACGATGAGAAGGCCTACCGGGAGGAGGTGGCTGGTCTGGCACTCTGGTGTCAGGACAACAGCCTCCTCTTGAATGTCATAAAAAATAAGGAGCTGATTGTGGACTTTAGAAGGGCACAACATCCGAGGACGTACACTCCACTGGAGATAAATGGGACTACTGTGGATAGGGCGAGCTGCTTTAAATACCTGGGAGTCCACATCACAAAGGATCTGACATGGACAACACAGGCTGCCACACTGGTAAGTAAGGCAAGGCAGCGCATTTACCACCTCAGATAGCTGAGGAAATTCAGAGTCTCTGAGGATCCTTCAGTGCTTCTACTCTGGGCTGTAGAAAGCATCTTGTCTGGCAACATCACAATCTAGTTTGGGAACAGCTCTGCCCAGGACAGGAAGGCTCTGCAGAGAGTAGTGCTTTCGGCCGAACGCACTATGGAAACTACACTCACCCCCCTGCAGGACCTATACACCAGGAGGTGCAGATCCAGAGCCAGCAACATCATGGGGGACCCCAGCAACGGACTGTTCCAGCTGCTACGGTCAGGCAAACGCCTCCGCTGTCATGCTGTGAAAACAGAGAGGATGAGACAGTTTCTTCCCACAGGCCATCAGGACTGTAAACTCTTATCTCATCAAGGACTAATTTACTGTTGTGTTGTGCCTTTTGTAAAAAATTATTTTCTAACATGTAAATACTGATTCTGTTCTATTCTGTTCTGTAGTTTTTTGCACAATCCGCAGGCATCGCCACTTTCATTTCACTGCACATCTTGTATGTGTATGTGACAAGTAAAGTTGACTTGACTTGATTCTGTGACGGTAGATAAAAGTGCTGGAGAAACTCAGCAGATGCAGCAGCATCTATGGAGCGAAGGAAATAGGCAACGTTTCGGGCCGAATCCCTTCTACAGACGCCAGACTAATTTGCTCTCCATCCAAGACCTGCTTAACTTGGCAAAGGCATCTGAGATTTTACAATTATAACAGCGATAAGTGCAAATGATCATTAGAATATTAAACTATCTCTCAGTGACTGCAACAGGAGTTCAGACTTTCCATTTGAATTCTAATCAACCCAACTCAGCTTTGCGATCCCATGAATCTAACCTCCAGAGGCTGATGTGATATTTTGCCAACTTGGATGGCAGTGAGTGAGCTACAACATAAAATGAACAAATGAAACTTATTATTTATACTCTGGCAAGCAGCAAATATAAACTATATTTCAAGAGTACGTTGACATTTAGTTTCCGAAATCTTCTACAACAGTCTTGGAAATCATGACATGAAGGTGACATGTGAATTATTAATATATTAGCATGAAACCCATCCATCTCTCACCAAAACGGATGAATTTTCACATGGAGATTAGAATTAGTTCTGGGTGCTGATTCTGAATAAGTATAATCTGTAGAAGCTGGTGTCGGTCTGAACTCTGGGTATTTGTTAAAAGATCTAATGGGGAAAACGGTGGGATGGGGGCAGGTTAACACCCATCCAGCCTTTGACAATATCTGTATTTTAATATAATTAATTTTAATAGATTTCAGGTTAGTTTTGAACATGACAGCCTGTGTTTTTATATTAACTCATATTTTACAATGCATTACCATAAGTAATTAAAAAGTAAAATATAATTATTAATAGAAGGGATAAGGTTTTAAAACATGAATAATTTTATTTAATTATTGACAAATGCTTCTAGATAGAAAACTTTGCTCATTTTAAATCAATTTCTTCAGCTGATTTCTCCAAAAGGGATGTGACTTATACACTTGCGCGACTTATACATATGCTTTTATGGTAATTGACCCAAACGCAGTATTCTGACAAGCTATTCCTACCATGTCCAGCTGCAAAAAGCCCGAAACTAAAGAAATATGGTAAGCAAACCAACAACTTGGTTGTACAGGTGGCAAAGGTTATGGGGAGAAGGCAGGAGAATTGGAGTTAGGAGGGAGAGATAGATCAGCCATGATTGAATGGCAGAGTAGTCGATGGGCCGAATGGCCTAATTCTACTCCTATCACGTATGACATTATGACCTTATAATCTCATACATATTTAATTCACAGCAGGCAAAGCACGAGTGTAAACATTGACACGAGAGTGCAGATGCTGGAATCTTGAGCAAAAAACAAAGTGCTGGAGGACCTCAGCAGGTCAGGCAGCATCTGTGGAAGAAAATGAACAGACGACATTTTGGGCCAAGACCCTTCTTCTCCCAACTGATGGAGAAGGAGAGAGAAAGCTGGAAAAGAGAGGTGGAGAGAGGGTGAGGCAAAGGCAAGTGATAGGTAGATCCAGGTGAGGAGATTGGCAAATGAGTCAAGGTGGGGAGAGAAGGGGGTTGATAGTAACTGAGGCTGGAGGTGGAGAAGACAGAATGGCTCAAATTCTACCATTTGCATGCTTTTGTCATGTCCATCTTCAACTAGCCCGCCCACCCAGAACATTTAACAGTACCTAGCAACTCCTCATACTTAGTGTTATCACTCCTAGCCAGTGGAAGTGGACAGACTCCTCTCAGGCTAGGTCATTATTTATTCATTGCTGGAAAATCCAATACATTCCTGGATGGTTAGCACTCTATAACTAACCAGGTTTTATTAACAACATTTTATTAACTGTAATCCAGCCCAGCAATCATAATCCAGCCAACTCAACCAATTTCCTACTTCATCCACTGTAATTCCACCTCATTAACCAACGAGCTCTGCTCAACTCTCGCCCTGCCTCATCAACGTTCATCCAGTTCCTATTCAGGACTGAGGTGAGAAATGTCTTCACCTGGAGGTAAACTTTCAGAATTATTTCGCTAACAGTGGGCTACTGAGATTCAGTTTCTGAGTGTACGTGACTGAGATGGCTAGATTGTTAACTTTTAAGGGAATCAATGGACATGGGTTTAGTAGAGGAAGGTGAGGTATCAGCTGTGACTTTACCTGGGCCCGAGAGGCCAAAGCTGCTTCAGCTTCCATTGTTCTTATGGACTTGACAGGGAGGACATTCCAAAGGTTCTGAGTGTCAGCTGGGTCACAGGGAATGGTCAGTGAGGGAGGGATGGGCGGTCAGGGATGGGCGGTCAGACCTTATCGCAGTTAATGTTACAAATGGATGGATGACATTATTTAGCTTCTCTCTACAGATGCTGCCTGACCAGCATTCCCTTTTAGGTTCAGATTTCCAGCTTTTTTTGTGTTCTGCATCTCACAATTTATTTCCTTGAACTTAGATGGTGATGACAGTTGTCAAAAATTGCAGCAGGATCTTGATTGGTTGGCCAGGTGATGGAATTTAATACAGAGAAATGTGAGCTGTTGCAATTTGGGAAGTCTAACATGGACAGGACCTACACATTGAATGGTAAGGTTCTGGGGAGTGTTGTGGGAGCAGAGGGATCTTTGGGAGCAGAGGGATCTTTGGGAGCAGAGGGATCTGTATATGGGAGCAGGTATATGGTTCCTTGAACGTGGAGTTACAGGTAAATAGGGTGGTCCAAAAGGCTTTCAGCACATTGGCCTACATCCGTCAGAGTATTTAGTATAGGTTGGGAGGTCACGTTGCAGTTGTATAAGACGTTGGTGGGGCCACATTTAGAGTATTGTGCTCAGTTCTAGGCACCATGTTATAGGAAAGATGTTGTCAAGCTGGAAAGGGTGCAGAGAAGATTTACGAGGATGTTTCCAGGACTCGAGGACCTGAGCAATAGTGAGAGGTTGAACAGGATGGGATTTTATTCCTTGCAGCAATCGAGGGTGTAGGGGTGATCTTGTGTATGAGATGGAGGCATACAAAATCATGAGAGGAATAGATCAGATAAATGCACAGAGCCTTTGCCCAGAGTAGGGGGATCGAGAACTAGAGGTCATAGGTTTAAGGTGAGGGTGAAAAGATGCAATAGATGAGGGGTAACTTTTTTACACAAAAGGGTGGTGGGTGTATGGAACGAGCTGCAGGAGGAGGTGGTTGAGGCAGGGACTATTGCAACATTTAAGAAACATTTAGATAACCTATCCCAGGTTTAGAGGGATATGGGCCAAAAGCAGACAGGTGGGACTAGTGTAGATGGGCCATATTGGTCGGCATGGACAAGTTGGGCTGAAGGGCCTGTTTCCGTGCTGTATGACTCTATGATTCTACCTTCACTGATCTCTCCCAATTTACACTCCCCCAGAGAGATCAGCCAATAGATGGCACCTTGATCTCCACATAAACACAGACACTATATACCTGCTCTCATTGATCCCTCTGCTCCACACCCTTTGCCCTCTCTGCAACTTGAAACATGCCAGTTCCCCACATTTCCAATTCTGACACACAATGGATGACCTGAAACATTAACTCTGCTCCTCTCCATAGATGCTTCTTCACTTTTCTGATTTTAATTCAGTTGAATGCTGGGCGGAGCTGTAGTCGTTACATTTATATAGCACGTTTATCATCATAAAGACACATTTAACATTGAACTGTTTGTAGATATTGGCGCCAATGACCAAAGGCATAATTGCAAGTGTTGATTTTAAGATACATCTTCAAGAATTATGGTGGCCAGCGGTAGAGTCGCTGCCTCACAGCGCCAGAGACCTGGGTTAGATCCTGACCATGGGTGCTGTCTGTATGGAGTTTGTATGTTCCCCCCGTGAACTGCATGGGTTTTTTCTGGGATCTCCGGTTTCTTCCCAGACTCCAAAGATGTATAGGTTTGTAGGTTAATTGGCTTGGTGTAATTGTAAATTGTCCCTAGTGTTTGTAGGATAGTGTTTATGTGCGGGGATCGCTGGTTGGCACGGACTTGGTGGGCCGAAGGATCTGTTTCCACGCTGTATCACTAAACTAAGACTAAACTAAGGAAAGAGAAATAAAGAGTCAGAGAGATTTAGAGTAACTTTAAGGTTTGAGGAATGTTTATGTTTTAGAAGGTTGACAAGATTATGGAGATGGGAGACAGAAGGCTGCGAGGGTTTGAAAACAACACTGACATTTTATTTGATATGAAATATGAATAGTATATTATATTGTGTCCTCGCAGTAAGTTTTCTCTTGCAGTTGATGATTCCTGTATGTTACAACCTTCTCCATTCATTATCTGATATTAAAAAACAAGTTAGCATGTTGTAGGAGGATTGCATAGATTATGATTTTTCATACGTCTACAAAACTTTCAGTGAAAGTTATAACCCAATTATTGCACTGCACATATATTTGTATTCAGCTTGTACTCGCTAGAATTTAGAAGATTGAGGGGGGATATTATAGAAACAGGTTAGATGCAGGAAGATTGTTCCCGATGTTGGGGAAGTCCAGAACAAGGGGTCACAGTTTAATGATAAGGGGGAAATCTTTTAGAACCGAGATGAGAAAAACATTTTTCACACAGAGAGTGGTGAATCTCTGGAATTCTCTGCCACAGAAGGTAGTTGAGGCCAGTTCATTGGCTATATTTAAGAGGGAGTTAGATGTGGCCCTTGTGGCTAAAGGGATCAGGGGGTATGGAGAGAAGGCAGGTACAGGATACTGAGTTGGATGATCAGCCATGATCATATTGAATGGCGGTGCAGGCTCGAAGGGCCGAATGGCCTACTCCTGCACCTATTTTCTATGTTTCTATGTTTCTATTCCATTTGTCAAATATGTAATAAAGGGTGTTTAGAGACTTTTAAAAAACATAAGTCCAGCGCTTCATTTGTATCTGATTTTCCCACAATGCAACTCAATTTGTAATCAGCAAATATTCACGATTCTGCATTTGTTAATCATAGATTGACAAAAATAATCAAAGATAATCTGCAGTCTGGGATAAAAATTACTCACTGATCTCTAATTGCCATCGAAGGAACAAATTGCAACAACGGATATTCAGTTGATGCTGGGTGGAATAATCAATCCATTTGGAGCTGTTTCTTGATGAGTTCCACATTGTTGCCACTACGATCATGTCACTTCAAGAGGTTAGAACAATGGAAGTGCGGCAGAAGCAGATACAGCACCATGGTGGCACCCTAATTGGCATTTCCTCCAGAACGATCTGCCTCGAATATTACCTTGGGCTCCTCTCCTTCTCCTCTCCTTTCTGTCCCTGTTTTACTGTTCATTTCCTCCTGTTGTCTAGTAGTCTGCATGGTCTTAGGAAATTCTCAATCCTACCAAGTGATTGATGTTCGATTTTCCATAATATATATCAATGCTGTGAGCTATGACTCTACAAACCCATTTTAGCTTGGTTGCATATTTAAATTGACATAAAGCAACTAATTATTCAGAAGTAAATGGCTTTTTGTTAGATTCAGAGTGTTTAACGCTGTTTATATTATCTTTTTCTTTTGACCCTTTCTCTATGTTCATACTCTTTTATTTATTTTCTTTGGAATTACCATGTGGCACTCAGACAGACAGACGGATGGCCACCTTCCTGGGCAGATGCTGGCCTGCAGTTATATCCCACTGTGGGAAATGTGAAGCCACGTACAGTTTCAGATGTAATGAGCCCATTTGTAAAGAATCGTGACGACAAGCCTATTATTGGCCCGCAATTAACTGTGAAGTTCCTGCGAGTTACACATTATTTTCAAAAAGGTCATGCCTACAGGGTGCAAAATAATTTTGAACATTTTTTTCTGGGCTAGAAGCAGAGTGAATTTATAAAGGAATGACATCCTTTCAGCCCCCGAGCTCACTGCGATTGACTTCACATCTCTCACTTTGAAAATTAGAAAACTGTGCAAAATGTTCAAAAACATATACTTTAGCTATTTTAATAAAACATTGCAGTAAACTAATACTTTTTTGGCACTTTTTAATACTTCACAGTATTCTATTATTTTGACAAATTGTAATGCAAATTAATTACGTTTCAATCAGTGATTGATAAAACAAACATGAAAATAAACTTTTTGGATAGTTTTCCATGTGGTAAGGAGCAGGAAGATATCCCAATGAGTTCAACAACTCAGGTTTTCCCCTTAATTGAAGATGGTCTTGATTAGAGCATCCCTAAATCAGCCAGCACCTACTCATCGACCCAGGAATGAGATGACGTCATTATTCACGATAGAAGTACCCTCTGCTGCGTTTTACTAATCACGGGAGATGTTATCATTTTCAGAGGCTTTATGTTTTACAGCCATTAGATGAGGTCTAGACCAGTTGCCAGACTGGGGCAGTGTCTAGAGTCTGCTGGATGGTGCTGGCAAATGGACTCAAGGACCATCATACCAAGGACAGAATCTTTGTTGAGATCTTTAAAAGGTTTGGGTCTGATTTCACAAGGTTCCTGATCCTTTGACATGGGGGCCTGTATACTTTGAGTAAAATCAGATTCTCCTTTGATGGGAATGTTCGTATAGTTCCATGTGGACAGCAGCCCCAGTTCTCCAGCTGAGGATTCTGTGAAGCAACAGTAGACAATAGACAATAGGTGCAGGAGTAGGCCATTCGGCACCGCAGGTAAATGTGAATTCCTCCTGAAAGCCCATTAGTTATTTTAGATTTTTCTCCGAGCAGCTTATGCAGTGGTACAGCAAAGTCAAGTTTTGGGAATGCTGAATGTTAAATATTTGGAATCCAAACTGGTTTAATTCCAGTTCTTGGTCTTCTGGCAATTCAGGAATTATTAAGTAATACTGATATTTATATTTTCCAGAGTTGGCAAGTTCCAGTTTTGCTAGAACAAACAATGAAATTGGTTGCAGAGTTTATGACACTTTCATTTCCACTTAATTGGACTAACTTTGAAAAACTTGGTAAGTTCCAGGAAGTTTGTATGCAATTTAGCAGGACTGATGAGAGATTTTATGAAACATAAGAGTGAGTTATGTTAGGCTGTATAGCCTCCAATTACTTAATCTTAAAACAGTAAAAGTATTTGATCACCAAAATAATTTACTCTTATCAAAATCACTTTACTCAAATAAACTAACATATCACTTTACTCAAATAAACAAATATATGTTTCAATAAGATCCCCTCGTTGAAGGCAGATCAGTTTCCTTCCGGGATAAATAAAATTCTATCCTATCGTATCGATATCTTTTTATTTCTTCGGAAATGCAGAGAAGATGCAATTATGATATAAAGAGCATCATTTTATGTTCTTGTACCTTAAGGTACTAATTTTGACATCCTTCACTATAATCTATAATGGACACAAAATTCAGCAACTTTGTTTAAAGGATTTAAAACAATGAGAACAATTTAATGTTGAAAATGTCAAGGCTTGTCATGGCAATAATGAAGGCAAATCTAACATCTAAGGGCAAAAGAAAGTAAATCAGACATCATTAGCAAAAATTACTTGTATTTTGGCCTGAAGTACATGTCGATATACACACAGATAAACTGCTGACTTAAACATAGAAAATGTTTAGATTTATTGTTTTTACAGATATTGTAATATTTTCCCAATATTTTTCTCATAATTTGTTACAGGGACTAGACTTATTTAATTATTGCACTCCTTAGTTTAACATGGTAATATTAGAGACTGGGAAATTAGAGACTGGAATCTTTGGTCTAATAGGAATTTAGTTTCAGGAGTGAGCATTCAATGAGTTTTCACAGAAACTGCAATGATTGTTGTTTAATTTGAATCTTAATTCCTCAAAATGTCTTTTATTTTAAGGGAAAAATTGAATAGTTTCAAGCCATGACCATTTAAAAATTAATCCTGAGATCCTTTAATAATTATGTTAACTTTTTTCCCTTGATTTTAAATTTGTAAAAGAAGAAATCCTTTATTTTCAAACATTTAAGTATTTTCCTGTAGTTTTAATTGTTAAAATTTAAACTGAGCAGTGAGGAATTTTGTCAACTAATTTCGGCGTATTTGATATTCACTTTTCCCACATATTGTTAACATATAACAAGCGTTAATCAATTTTAGAGATAATTATGTGGTATGACAGCATTTTCACTCAGTGATTACATTATATTAATGATCTATGCTTCTGTGGCTACCAACAAAGTGAACTGCTGCTGCAAACAAGGAACCTTTGGGTGATGCCTTGACTGAGGATGTCCAAACGGTCAGATCTTGACCTGCTTTCACCATTGCTGTCACAGCTAATTGTAAACACTCCATTGAATCTATAGGATTGTAGCTTCAATTGGTTTGACTTCAGCTGACTGACTGAATGGTCTTTAGAACGAGTTCTTGATAAAATCAAGCTTTTTAAATATGTTATTGCCATGACAAGCCTTGACATTTTCAATATTAAATTGTTCTCATTGTTTTAAATCCTTTAAAGAAAGTTGCTGAATTTCGTGTCCATTATAGTGAAGGACTGTTTTGAAAATCCCCAGATTTTGCAGGTAATTTACTCATAGATTCATACAGCACAGAAACACATCCATGACATTCAAGATGCCCTATTAAGCTTGCCCCATTTGCCCACATTTGATCCATATTCCTCTTCAAAGTTGTTATTGTACCAGCCTCGACCACTTTCATTCCATATAACCATGACCCTATGTAAAACCATTACTGCTCAGGTTTATATTAAATCCTTCCCCTCTCACCTTAAACCTATGCCCTCTTGTTCTTGATTTCCCAACCCTGGGACAAAGAGTCTGTGTATTTACCCTATCAATTCAATTCAATTAAATTCAGTTTTATTTGTCATATGTAGGCTAACACAGATTTTTATGGTTCAACGGTACAATGAAATGTGTTTGACAAGACAACGGGTCACCTCAGCAATAATATTACAAGGATAAAATAAGATAAAAATGACATTGGTGACTATCTATAACTATCTATTCCCCTCATAATTTTATACGACCCCTATAAGATCACCTCTCTGCCTTTTGTGCTCCAAGAATAAAATTCTAGTCTGTCCAACTTCCCCCCAATAAGATTGTAGGAAGGAACTGCAGATGCTGGTTTAAACCAAAGATAGACACAAAGTGCTGGAGTAACTCAGCGGGACAGGAAGCATCTCTGGAGAGAAGGAATGGGTGACGTTTCGGGCCGAGACTCCTCTTCAAACTCCAGCATTTTGTGTCTATCTTCCCCCATAAGAGTTCTATGAGAGCTTAATTTTCTTTGAAGTTATTTGAATTAGTTTGCTCAGTCATTTTTAATTCCGAAACTTCTATGTCTTACCTAATCCCTATTTGTCCCTGCTCAGGCAAGAGCTCGGACTCTGTCAGAATTTCTGGTTCATTAAAAACTGACTGAACAGTGGGGCAATCTTCCCCTTGTCACTGAGTGAGTTTTGGTACACCACAGGAAATCAATTATACCTTTCATCTTCTGTTCCAGACAAGGCAATCTCTGACAGCAATCACATAATCAACAAATTGGTCTTTTGGCTTTTAATTCATGTAAGTACAATTTTGTTGCATTTTTGTTTCTGGGGATCAGAATGTCTTATAATTGCAAGTCTCTTGTCAACACATGTTCACAGAAAGGAGAAATTAATTTTGAATTGTTTTGATTCCTACATACTTTTGATAACATAATAAGCCTTTTCTTTTGACATTATTTAATGTCTCTTGTATGAGATGACAAAACAATATTCCTGTTGATTTCTTACTTGCCCTTATATATATGCAGTAAACGATGTACTACTGCTGTAAGTGTTAGCTGTAACTAATGCAGAACTGGAGGGGCAGTCTGTAAGGAAGATGGTGGCTATTTGAACTATTTCTCTCCAATCTTTAAGTTTTGCTGCCTCATGTATTCCTGGAAACCGGTTGTGAAAACATCAGATTCAGGTTTTTTCTTGATTGTTGTTATATTCATGGAAACCATTGAACCAAACAGAGCAGCATTAATCTTCTTCTTCTTGTGAATGAAACATAAACCAAAGGAATAGTTAGATCTCAAGCCGGGTGTTGAGCAGCCAGATTGTTGTCTCTGTTGGCGTCAATGTCTGCCAGGCCCTGACACAGCTACATTTGGTGGGTAGTATTGGAACGCCCAACTCGCAGCATTAATGTTTCTGGATAACTCTACCTCTGGGATATTTATAGAGCGTGATTTTGTTTAGCAGCATTCTTGCCTCTGACTCAGATATGTCTCGGAACCCAGCCTGAGAAACACAGAAATCTGCTGCCTAGAAATTGAACTTTGCCATTCACTGAATGACACTAAATGTTTCATTGTATGTACTGTATAAAGATCCATAAAAACCTGGTGAAACCATTCATGTCCTGAATCAAGCAGTCAAACTTTATCTGCAAGGTTCCTGGCAGCGGGTAGCTGCAGAGATCGTAGCTGTTGCTCCATTGCTGTGCAGGGAAGTGAGCGCTGAGGAATGGATCTTGTGGTCTACTGCCTGATCTACCCACTGACTCTGAGTGAGCCCAGACACAGGGCTAGGAACTTGTTAGTAGCTTCAATATCATGCACTGAGGAATATTATGTCGCCTTCTGACTGCCCATGGGGATTGTTCCTTGTTTAAATGTGAGTCATAAATACAGGTCAGTCTGAAGAAGGGTCTCGGCCCGAAACGTCACCCATTCCTTCTCTCCAGAGATGCTGCCTGTCCTGCTGAGTTACCCTAGCTTTTTGTGTCTACCTTCAATGCAGGTCATGGGTTGCGTGTTCAATTGCTAATTTCAGTCAGTTACACAAAAATGGTCAATGCATGCTCGGTGAGCTGATTTGATGTTTAGGCATCCTCAAATGAATGATTCCCAGAAGCATCCAAGCCAATTTCCTGATGTTGCCAATTGACTTAGAAATGATCATCTATGCACTTAAGTACACAAGATGGCTTTCATATTCCAATCCTGCATTTTAAATCTGCAAATTGGTGCAATCTTTAGGCACTTTCTGACAGTGTTGCAGGGCAACAGTATTTAGGATGAAGGTACACAAAAGTGCTGGAGAAACTCAGTGGGTGCAGCAGCATCTATGGAGCGAAGGAAATAGGCAACGTTTCGGGCCGAAACCCTTCTTCAGTATTTAGGATGACTTGCTTCCACTCTGGTTCAGTTGTTGGGTATAATGAGACCAATGTGGGAACCACTGATTCTTCCACAGATAGGGCAGGAGATGTCTGGGAAAGTCTGAGGTGTTTGTGATGAAAGGCAGGTGGGTGGGTCATTTGTGCAAAGTCTTTGAGCGTTGTTGAACTGCTATTGAGATGTGATTCTGTGTTGAGGTTCCACCTGCTCTTTCAGGTGCTAAATCAATGCAAATCGTTCTCCTTTTCTGGTGACAATGTCTTAAAAAATGTAAATAGAATAAGAATAATTTAGAAGCCTCTTTGTTTATGTTGTCGAGTTGCTGAAAGTTGCTTCGGGCTTTGGCCCGTTTGAACCTTTCTCAGAAATTGGATAGGTTATTATGAACCGCTACTTAAAGCTGCAGTTGTGATACTAAAGGGGCAGAAGACAGACGTATCTGGTGAAAAGGAATAGGTACCCTTCTTCGAGGATCTGAAATAGACTTTGCAGTCTATATGTACCAGCAGAGATCTATTTCCAAATGCTCTGTTGATCAGAAGTTTTCTAATGCAGTTATTTGGTATTTATGGTGTTAAATAGCCAATATTAATTAGTTATACGTATGATAAATGTTAAACTGAGACTCCAAAAATCAGTTAGGCTACTTCCCTCAGAACGCAGACGTATTACAATGTACCTTACATTGGTGTAACTTGTGGCATGGAAATGTAACGCTAAAACGCTCTCCTTATTCTCCAGTACTTACCTTTGAAAACTAGTTGTTGCTTATCATGTGAGAATTATTATTCATAAAATCATGTCATAGGAGCAGAATTAGGCCGTTCAGCCCATCGAGACTGCTCCGCCATTAGGGTTGCCAACTGTCCCGTATTAGCCGGGATATCCCGTTGTTTGGGCTAAATTGGTCTGTCCCGTACGGTACCACCCTTGTCTCGTATTTGACTCCTACTACTCGGGTCGAGGGGACTGTCGAGTCGGAGCGCCCCGTCCAGCCCCATCTCACTCGTCCCGACATAGTGCAGCCCATGGAGTGTAGCAGCAGCGCCTCGCCCGTGGCCCTGATGGTTGGCAGCCCGGCCAGCAGTCCGACCTTCGGAGCTTCGCTTACCGCCGACTCCACCACCCCTCCTTCTCATGGCCAATTGGCGGTTCACGAGTTGGATGGGGTGCCGGACTTTGCGCGCAGCGTCGTGCCCAGGCCAAAACTCCTCAGCTGGACCGCCAGCTGGGCTTTGTGTGCAGTCCAGCAGCCAGGCCAACTCATCATTCACCCTGCCACGGCCGAGTCGGTCAACGAATTGCCGTTGGGAATTTGCCCCGTATTTGATCTTTTGTCCGTTATTTGGGAGTGAGAAAGTTGGCAACCCTATCTGCCATTCAATCATCACTGATCAATCTTTCCCTCTCAACCCCATTTTCCTGCCTTCTCCCCAGAAGTCAATAAAGGAAACATCCTCCTATTAAAAATAGGTAGCCTCCACAGCCGTCTGCATTCCACAGATTAACCACCCTATGCCTAAAGAATTTCCTCCTCTTCTCATTTCTAAAGTTACATGCAACTATTCGAAAGGCAGATTGAGAACTACAAGTAAGTTAGTCTATACCACCAGTAAAAAGCATGCTCGGACATTTATATTGGGATTGCTGTCAATTGTTGAAATATCCATGTTTGCTGCCTGCAATGATTCCTGGTTCAGCACAATCAGGTTTTAATATTCTCAGCCTTGTTTTCCTGTCCCTCCATATTTCGTTAACCCCTCAAGCACCCTTATATTCTGAGATAACTAAACTCAATCGATTCTAGGTCCCTGAACATCCCACAGCTTTGCTCCTGGAAAGATGGCACAGCATTCAGGTCCTTCGATCCTAAATTCAGGCATTTCATCTCAAAATCTCTTCATCTCCCGTCGTTGCTCCTTCAAGATGACCTTAAAGCCTCCTGATTGACCAGCCTTTGATCACTTGTCCATTGTGGCTTAATGTCAATATCTTACTTGATCATGCTTCATCCAGGTGGTGCCGAACGATGGCTGCCTCGCCAACGTTCTGTCTCCTCTTCTTCCTTCTTTGTTGTTTTTAGTCTATTGTTAAATGTATGTTTTAGTGTATCTTTAGTTTTGTATTATGGGTGGGGGTGGGGGCCTCTTGCTGGGGATCAACTTCGGGAGCTCCATCCGCAGGAGCCTGCAGACTTCACATCGTGGAGCTCGCGGTCCCTTGGTTGGGGACCGACTTCGGGAGCTTCAACCACACCGACCGCGGATGGTTCGACTGCCCCAACCACGGGAGAAATGGAGGAAAGAAGATAAGACTTTATTGCCTTTCATCACAGTGAGGAATGTGGGGGAGCCGCTGTGGTGGATGTTTGTTACATTTTATGTAGTTGTGTGTCTTGTTGCTATTTTTGGCATGACTGTCTGGCAAATCAAAAATTATTTGAATGTTACAAAACATACTTGGCTAATAAAATGAATTCCGATTACGATTGTGATGAAGAGACTGAAAGTGGGAGATGTTGAAAGATGCTCTACTAGGATGAAACTTCATATATCTACTTGGACGAAACTCTGTGTATATTTCACCACCCTAAATATAGAATCTGAGAATATTTGAGCCTTCAGGCTGTTGCTGACTCATTGAACAGTCCCCATGTGCTGACTCATTGAACAGTCCCCATGTAATGCCACCTTTGCTTTGCCCTACAGCTTGCATTTATTTTTATTTTCTAGTATATCTACAATTTGTTCTCAAAACAATTAATTAATCTGCCTTCACCACAAGTGAAATCAATATTCTAGCAACAGATTATAAAATTTCTAATCTCTCCTCTGAATCCTTTGCCACTTTTCTCGATTACTGACACTTATCAGAGGTTCCCTCTATTGACCTCTCCAAATTTGCAAAGGTGCTTAACCAAGGCTGACTCTTTGTTCTGTCACTTTATTCAACTGTTTCATCTCATGAACACAGTGCTTATTACAGGTCTCAGTGGTGCTAACATGCAAGGTTCTGGAAATCCACATGTCCATGCTGCTTTCACATGGAGCCCTCCTGAGAGATGCCCAGCTTGTTGCTGAGGTTTGTTTCAGTCAGGACTGCTCAGAATGTAGACTGTGGTTTAAAACAATAATGGTGCAGACAGAATAATTGCAAGGACATCATTCTGGCAGATAGATTTTAAAATGAGAAACTATTAGTAACAAAAAAGATTGACAAGTTTCCTAAAATGCTGATAAAATACTAATTCCATGACTTCTGAAGTGATGTGGGGTAGCGGAGTATTTTTTAAATGGTAAGTATAACGAAGAGAATGTGGTGTTCATCTAAGTTTAATAGTTTTTTAACCTATCCTTCAAAGTGTTGAAGCGAGCCGAACATTTAGTGCCGATTGTTCGCTGCCCTTGAGAAGGTAATAGACAACAGGTGCAGGAGTAGGCCATTCAGCCCTTCGAGCCAGCACCACCATTCAATGTGATCATGGCTGATCATCCACAATCAGTACCCCTTTCCTGCAGAACCACCTTCTAAACACACGTTCATTTTCTCGCCCACAAAAAGCAGGCAATTCAATTTTAAATCAACTCTAAGATTGGTACATTTTGCAATGCTTGAATATTTTTAGTAGCATGATTTTCTGGATTGTGGCCAAAATAACCATGTGATCTTCAATGAACAAAAGAAATGAAGGAAATGAACAAAAGATGGTGAATTGAGCTTCTGGTTACAGCTACCTCCCTCATATTAGTTAATTGTATTTTAGCAATATATTAAAATACTGAAAACTTTGCAACTTTGCATCTTCTACCTCTTCTTCTAACTCCTATTTCTCCTTCATTCCACCTTCGTCTTCTTGTAGTTTGTGCAGCTCTGCATGATTTTCCCAGTCATTTTCCTAGTCGCGTGGTATTTTTAGAGGAAAACTCACTGCTGTCCAGATAGACACAAGAACAAAGTTGTGAAGGCTGGATGTCAGGAGAATGTGTTACATCACCAGACACTCCACTCTTCATGCACTCATACAACTTGAAACAAGATTGCAAATAGGGGCCTCCGTTATGACCGGCTCGTTGAGATTCCAATGAAAGCCAGTCTGTATCTCGTAAAGAGAAGGCGAAATGTAGCTGAAACGGATGGAATCATCGTGGAGCTGAGACTGTGATTACCAAAGATACTTGGCATGGCCTCTGCCATCTTGGTTGCGTTACAAAAACACTTGTTAGAATGGCCTACTCCTACACCTATTTTCTATGTTTCTATGATTCTAGACATCTCAGCAATTAGAGGATGTCCAGGCTTCCGTGGAGCATTCACACTTTATCCTGTCGGGATAGCAATAATCATGACCAGTGCACAGTTAACCCTTAGGACTAAAGGAATCAGGGGATATGGGGAGATAGCAGGAACGGGGTACTGATTTTAGATGATCAGCCATGATCACATTGAATGGCAGTGCTGTCTCGAAGGGCCGAATGGCCTACTCCTGCACCTATTTTCTATGTTCTATGTTTCATTGCATTTTCCTTGTTCTTTTGTTGCTATTCCATTCTCATGTCAGCCTTTTGACAATAGACAATAGAAAATAGGTGCAGGAGTAGGCCATTCGGCCCTTCGAGCCAGCACCACCATTCAATGTGATCATGGTTCAACAGATGTTCAGTGTAAAAAGGGAATTTAAGTGGAATGTAACAGAATCTATGTTTTAACACTTGAGCATTTCAACAGCAAAAATCCAGCAGTTACTGGAATAACCAGGGCTAGAGTCTGTCTTTGGTAACACATTAATATTCTAAAACTGCTTTCTGGTGCATGGGCCGTTAGGACATGAAACCTGCATACAGACCATCTGTGGGGAAAAGAGAACGGGCCAATCAGCGGGTAATGCTGATGTGACACCAGTATTTTCCAACAATGGCCTGTTAATGCTCTCTCTTATTCTCATGTGACTGGACGTTCACTCAGCAACAGGGAGGCGGCAGGCCTTCCATAAGGTGTCATTTAAAGGGATCATGTGTCTCTTATAGATGGTTGAGGCAGCAGGGCAGAGATCGCTGGTTACTCCTGGGTCAATGCTGAATACATCAGATACGCAGCAATATCTGATGCACAGAACTGGGAATTTCCTGGCAATATCTATATCGCTCCCTTAGTTCTAAATGTCATGGGATAAATAAAGTTCTATCATATTGTATCGTCCTTACTTTAGGCAGATTTGCCAGATTTGATAACTGTTTTTTCTGCAAGTTCAGATGGATGGGAACACTTCCCATTTTATAGTTATAGGGATAAACATTTATCTGGTTCTTCAAATCATTGCACTTATGGATTAAGGAAATCTTAAGTAATTGTGAGAAAGGATGCCAAATATTCTCCGTGGAATCGCTTGGCTGATCTAAGGTACAGGACTGCTGCATTATATATTGGCCACAGTTGCCTAGCAACAGCAGTGAGAACATACAAAATACAATCCATGTCATACTGCATGCATAAAGAGCAGGAATTAGGTGAGAATTATACCAGAAAATATGGAATATTGGCCGTTTTGGAGAGATTATGCAAGGCAAAGTTCTATTATAATTTAACGTTACTAATATGAATGCACTGTAAGTTTTGCAAATTGTACCCTGTTCCAAAGATCATCATCTTCACCTCCCCAGCCCCAAAATGCATTTGATAATAATTCTCATAGGAAAAAATCTTGTTTTTCTATGATTTATTATTTTTTTCACATTGGGTCAGTTTGCTAATATGTTTCTGTAATGATGTACTTATTTGACAAAACATCTTCAAATGACAGGGATTTGTGGAATAATTTTGAGGCACATTCGTTTATGAATCACACTCACTAATTCCAGTTAAATACCATTGACTGGTTGTCAATCAGGGCACCAGCATCAATGATGGGATGGATGTTAGTTCCATCTCCACTTCAGGAAACAAAATCCCATTTCTTATCAAAATTCAAGAAAAATGTAATATCAAATAAATGTAGCAGAAAGCAACATGTGCCTGTGCATGACTGGCTGATTTTGCGTAATTGCATTTGTGTATTGGAAGTGTCCAGAATAGCACACCAGCGATTATGTTTTCCTCTGTTCTAAATTAGGAGAAATAATAATATTTCCTCATGAATTGCACCCCATAAAGTCACTGACAGACATGGTCTTGAAATATGTATTATCGCAGAAATATTCTCATGGTTGAAATATAGAAAGCAGCAAACTATTGTGACATGTGTGTTAATATTCCTGTCATATTTCTCATATGGCTGTCAGGCCACTTAAACAGAACAATATTAAGAATGCAGCTGCATAATTTGTTAAAAATTATACTTCCAACCATGAGAAAATCTCTGTTTTAGTCCGGGCAAAGAATAGAATAATAAGTGAGAAGTGATAGACCAGCCATTCCTAACTGTCACTGTATGTCGTTGTCACTTGCGGGCAGAGCACCAGGGCAAATTCCTTGTATGTGAATACTTGGCCAATAAACTTATTATTATTAAGAATACGAATAATATTCTTATTATTTAGAGGCACATTAGTTTATGAATCATTTATGTTGATGGGTACACAGGCAAATATAACCTGAGCATAGCACAAGGAGCTGGATACACACCTCCCTCTTGCCTATTGCTCTGAACACATTGTACTTCATCTTTCAATCATCATTAGTTATTCACCATGAGTTCCTGGTCGGATTCTCCCTGGTCATATGGAAAATTTGCCAGAGGCTTCCAACAAAACACTGAGAAAGCTGCTGCAAAATCCAGAGAAGCCTGAAGGCATAAAAGGCCATTCTGGCTCCTGTACCCTTAGAACAAGTATTATATCAACATTGAAAAGACATTTGGACAAGTACATGGATAGGATAGGTTTAGAGGGATGATAGGGGATGGAGGGTTTTGGTTGGCCTGTGCAAGTTGGGCCGAAGGGTCTGTTTCTGTGCTGAATGACTCTCTGACTATAAATAGATTATGATATGCAGGCAGTAAATTGCAATAGGGATTAAATATCACTTCATCACAAGAATAACTGTCTACGGAACCTTTTGAAAGAAGGGGTTCTTTCCTGTTTGGACGTGTTTATCATTATCATTAATCCATTGATCCCCTCCATCTCTCTGACCTGCTCTCCACCACTCTCCCACTGGACTCAACCCCCATCTCACCTGATGATCTCACAAACCATCTCAACTCCACCTTGTCTACCTCCCTCAACACTCTGGCCCCCCTCAAAACAAGAACCGTAACTTTCAACACATCCTCACCCTGGTACACACCTGCACTTCGTAAACTGAAACAGACTGGTCGCCAACTCGAACGACTAATAAAGAAATCATCTCTCACAGTCCACCTTGAAGCTTACAAACTCCACCTCACTTACTACAAAGATGCCCTCATTGCTGCAAAATCTGCCTACCTCTCCTCCATATTCACCGATCCCTGCCTAAACCACAGAACCCTCTTCTCCACAGTGGGCAACCTCCTCAAGCCTCGAGCCAACACTCTCCCTACCTCTACTCCGGATCTCTGCAACTCATTCCTCCACTTTTTCGCTGATAAAATCAGCACCATCTATCAATCTTTATCCCCTGTACCCGACTCCCCAGCATCTACTCCACCACCTACCACGGCCCCTCCTTTTAACATCTCCACCGACCTCCTTACCCCTCCCTCCACACTGCTTCCTCTCCCAGTTTGACCTGGTCACCCCTATTGAAATCTCCAAACTCATCAGCTCTTCCAAACCCACCACCTGCTCCCTCGACCCTCTCCCCACTCCCCTGTTGAAGTCCTGCCTCCCCGTACTCTGCCCCTACCTCACTAATCTCTTCAACTCCTCATTGTCCCAAGGAATTGTCCCCTCCGCTTTCAAAACTGCTGCCGTTACACCAATCTTAAAGAAACCTGGTCTTGATCCCTCCTCTCTCGTTAACTACCGCCCAATCTCAAACCTCCCCTTCCTTTCAAAAACCCTGGAGCGTATCGTTGCGTCGCAACTTCATTCCCACCTCCTTGCGTATAACCTACTTGAACCCCTCCAATCTGGCTTTCGCCCCCTCCATAGCACAGAAACTGCTCTCCTCAAAGTCCTCAACGACCTCCTCACCTCTGCTGACACTGGTTCCCTCAACATCCTCATCCTCCTCGACCTGAGCGCAGCCTTCGATACAGTGAACCATAACATCCTGCTCACCAGACTCAAGGACCTCGGCATTGAAGGCTCTGCACTCAGCTGGCTCCGTTCCTACCTTTCCAACAGATCCCACTTCATCTCTCTCCACAACCACACCTCTGCTACAGCCGCAGTCACTCAAGGCGTTCCCCAAGGCGCCGTACTCGGCCCCCTCCTCTTCATCATCTACATCCTCCCCCTTGGTCAGATACTCCGCCACTTCAATCTGGACTTCCACTGTTACGCTGATGACACCCAGATTTACCTTGGCACCAAATCCCCCCACAACCCCCCCCTCTCCCATATCAACTCCTGTTTGTCAGCTATAAAAACCTGGATGCAACATAATTTCCTCAAACTCAACAGTGATAAGACAGAATTCCTCCTCATAGGCTCCAAAGCCACACTCAGCAAAATCAATAACCCCACTCTCACCATCGACGGCACCACTGTCTCCCCATCTCCCCAGGCCCGCAACCTTGGCGTGATCTTTGATTCCACCCTCTCCCTTGAGCCTCACATCCGCCATGTCATTAAAACCTCCTTCTTTCATCTCCGCAACATCGCCAAACTCAGACCCTCTCTCACACCGCCTGCTGCTGAAAGACTCATCCATGCCTTCATCTCCTCCCGACTGGACTATTGCAACTCACTTCTCCTTGGCATCAGCTTCACCTACATCAACCGACTCCAACTGGTCCAGAACGCAGCCGCCCGACTCATCACCCACACCAAATCCTGGCATCACATCACTCCAGTCCTCAAAAAACTTCACTGGCTTCCCATCTCCCACCGGATCACCTACAAAATCCTGGTCCTCACCTACAAAGCCCTCCACCATCTGGCCCCCACATATCTCATTGACCTCCTCTCCCCCTACCAACCCTCACGGTCCCTCAGATCCACATCAGCCGGTCTCCTCTCCATCCACAAGTCCAACCTCCGCAGTTTTGGGGACAGAGCCTTCTCCAGGGCAGCTCCCAGGCTCTGGAACTCCCTCCCCCAACTGATCCGCAATTCCGTGTCCCTCCCCATCTTCCAGTCCCGCCTCAAGACCCATCTCTTCACCTCTGCCTATCCTTAGCCCCACGTCCCCGTCCCTTTTCATCTGTGCATTAATTGCCTCATGCTGTGTTTTGTATTGAATTCTGTCTTTACTTTGTGTACTAGTCATGTCTCTACTATTTATTTCATTCCCCTTACATGTTTTTCCTATACATGCTCAATTTTTGTAAGGTGTCCTTGAGACTCTTGAAAGGCGCCCATAAATAAAATGTATTATTATTATTATTATTAAGTGGATTTATTACTGGAACAACATTTGCAGGCTCCGCAAAGGCATTGGCCAGGAAACTTTATTCCCAAAGTATGTAGCTGATCTTTTCCAGTTTATCTCTGTTTGCTTACCATTAAACATATTAACCTGGCACTACATGGTATATCTGAGCATTTCCAAAATGCATTTCTACTAAGAATTCACTTCAGGTTATGTTCAAGAGTCAAGTCTAGAGTCAAAAGTGTTTTATTGTCATAGACCCCAAAACAGAACAATGAGATTCTTAAGCAGCATCACAACAGATATGTAAAACTTCTGAGACGTACAATCTTTCTGAAACAAACCCATGACTGCCATCAGCAATGGTTATCTATTCTTTATGTGCCGTTGCAATATCTGCCATGAGCCATGATTCTGACAGTATTGCATCTGCATGCATCAATAGTGAGAATAATTGACATTGTGCACTCAATCTGATTTGCTTCATTCTTGTTCACAATCATTAAAATATTGCCTGCATTATTGTACTGAAGAATTCAATGCAGCAGCTGTATCGTCACCAAATAATGCTGATAATGGTATCTATTGGGATCAATGATTACATTTAGAATATCTGACTAAAGTCCCTGGTTTTGATCAAGGACTCCCACAGCAGTGAGGCTCAGAATGAAACTACACCCAGGCTGTGGTTGTGCTGTGCTCCACTGATCAGCTGTTGAAATTAGTTGGGGCAATAAAATCATAGAAACATAGAACAATAGGTGCAGGAGTAGGCCATTAGTCCCTTCGAGGCAGCACCGCCATTCAATATGATCATGAATGGTCATCTAAAATCAGTACCCCGTACCTGCTTTTCCCCCATATCCCTTGAATCCTTTAGTCCTAAGAGCTAGATCTAACTCTCTTGAAAACATCCAGTGAATTGACCTCCACTGCCTTCTGTGGCAAAGAATTCCGCAGATTCACAACTCTCCTGGTGAATTTTTTCCCCCCTCATCTCAGTCCTAAATGGCCTACCCCTTATTCTTAAACTGTGGCCCCTGGTTCTGGACTCCCCCAACATCGGGAACAATTTTCCTGAATCTAGCTTGTCCAATCCTTTAAGGATTTTATATGTTTCTATAAGATTTCCTCTCATCCTTCTAAATTTTAGTGAATACAAGCCTTGTTGGCCCATTCTTTCATATGTCGGTCCCGCCATCCCAGGAATTAACCTGGTGAACCTACGCTGCACTCCCTCAACAGCAATAATGTCCTTCCTCAAATTTGGAGACCAAAATTGCACACAATACTCCAGGTGCGGTCTCACTAGGGCCCTGTACAAATGCAGTAGGACCTCCTTGCTTCTAAAACTCAAATCCTCTCGCAATGAAGGCCAACTTGCCATTAGCTTTCTTCACTGCCTGCTGTACCTGCATGCTTACTTTCAGTGTTCAAGAAGGGTTTCGGCCGAAACGTTACCTATCTCCTTCGCTCCATAGATGCTGCTGCACCCGCTGAGTTTCTCCAGCATTTTTGTGTACCTTTGCTTACTTTCAGTGACTGATGTACAAGGACACCCAGGTCTCGTTACACCTCCCCTTTTCCTAATCTGACACCATTCAGATAATAATCTGCCTTCCTGTTCTTGCCACCAAAGTGGATAACCTCACAATCACTCTATTAATACCTGGGAGTCAGTGTTCTTGTTTTCATTCACTTGAAGGCGTTCGGAATTTAGGAACAAAATTACATTTGTATTAACGGCAGTCACGGTGACTCAGCGGTGGAGTTGCTGCCTTACAGCGAATGCAGCGCCAGAGACCCGGATTCGATGCCGATTATGGGAGCTGTCTGTACGGAGTTTGTACGTTCTACCCGTGACCTGTGTGGGTTTTCTCCGACATTCCAAAGATGTACAGGTTTGTAAGTTATTTGGCTTGATAAATGTAAAAATTGTCCCTAGTGGCGCGGACCCGGTGGGCTGAAAGGCCTGTTTCCTTGTTGTATCTTTAAACTAAACTAAACATTAAAAGGATTAAATGTTTAAGAGGGAACTGCAGATGCTGGAAAATCGCAGGTAGACAAAAGTGCTGGAGAAACTCAGCGGGTGTGGCAGCATCTATGGAGCGATTCCGGGATACAATATCCTCCATAGATGCTGCCTCACCCGCTGAGTTTCTCCAGCACTTTTGTCTACCTTAAACATTAAAAGGATGCACTTTAATAATTGGAGACGTTAGGGTATATTGTCAGAGTTAATAAAGTGTCGGTTCTTGAGTCTTTGTACCAATCCTGCATTGAAGATGTTTCTGATATAATTCCAGTGAATTTTGAAAGAAACATTTCTGAATTAAATTAGCATTGTTTCATTTGCTTTGTGGAATATTCTCTGGAACGCAAGTTGATTTAATGCCGTACTTAAAACTCCATTAAGTTTGACAATGGTAGCAAACACTTTTAACATTCTTTGGGAAAGAACAGTTGGCAAATAGATTGACAAACAATTCAAACATTTTACCTAAGATAGCCACAAAAAGTTGGAGTAACTCTGCAGGTGAAAAGGAATAAGTGACGTTTTAGGTCGAGACTCTACTTCAGACTGAGATTCAGGGGAGGGAGAGGGAAACATTTTACAGTGCTGGCTCACACAGATACACCGGAAATGACACGTTTGATCGCAGGTTCATTTACTTCTAAAACCAAAGTTTAACAAATTATTTTGATTACATGAATATATTTAATAGTTCAGTGCGTGGTAAATGTTATTGGAGTACTTTTTATAGAAGTGACGTGATAATTTGTCTATTTAAATGTGATATCATTAGTGGTTTCATGTTTAATTTTCAATCATATTTTAGTCTTTCTTAGCTCTCTACCGCCACCTCGTGGTATCAATATCAATATCAGTTTTCAAGAAGGAACTGCAGATGCTGGAAGATCGAAGGTACACAAAATTGCTGGAGAAACTCAGCGGGTGCAGCAGCATCTATGGAGCGAAGGAAATAGGCGACGTTTCGGGCCGAAACCCTTCTTCAGACTGATGGGGGGTGGGGGGGAGAAGGAAGGAAAAAGGGGAGGAGGAAGAGCCCGAGGGTGGGCGGATGGGAGGGTGGGAGGAGACAGCTAGAGGGTTAAGGAAGGGGAGGAGACAGCAAGGGCTAGCAAAATTGGGAGAATTCAATGTTAATGCCATCCGGACGCAAGGTCCCCAGGCAGAATATGAGGTGCTGTTCCTCCAATTTCCGCTGTTGCTCACTCTGGCAATGGAGGAGACCCAGGACAGAGAGGTCGGATTGGGAATGGGAGGGGGAGTTGAAGTGCTGAGCCACCGGGAGGTCAGGTTGGTTATTGCGGACTGAGCGGAGGTGTTCGGCGAAACGATCGCCCAACCTCCGCTTAGTCTCCCCGATGTAAATCAGCTGACATCTAGAGCAGCGGATGCAGTAGATGAGGTTGGAGGAGATACAGGTGAACCTTTGTCGCACCTGGAACGACTGCTTGGGTCCTTGAATGGAGTCGAGGGGGGAGATGAAGGGACAGGTGTTGCATTTCTTGCGGTTGCAACGGAAAGTGCCCGGGGAGGGGGTGGTGCGGGAGGGAAGTGAAGAATTGACGAGGGAGTTGCGGAGGGAGCGGTCTTTGCGGAAGGCAGACATGGGGGGAGATGGGAAGATGTGGCGAGTGGTGGGGTCACGTTGGAGGTGGCGGAAATGGCGGAGGATTATGTGTTGTATTTGCCGGCTGGTGGGGTGAAAGGTGAGGACCAGAGGGACTTTGCCCTTGTTGCGAGTGCGGGGATAGGGAGAGAGAGCAGTGTTACGGGGTATGGATGAGATCCTGGTGTGAGCTTTGTCTATGGTGGCGGAGGGGAATCCCCGTTCCCTGAAGAACGAGGACATTTCCGATGCCCTGGTATGGAATGTCTCATCCTGGGAACAGATGCGGCATAGGCGGAGGAATTGGGAGTAGGGGATGGAGTCTTTACAGGGGGCAGGGTGGGAAGACGTGTAGTCCAGATAGCCATGTGAGTCAGTGGGTTTGTAATGTATGTCGGTCAGGAGTCTGTCCCCTGCGATGGAGATGGTGAGGTCACGGAATGGTAGGGAAGTGTCGGAAATGGTCCAGGTGTATTGGAGTGCCGGATGGAAGTTGGTGGTGAAGTGGATGAAGTCAGTCAGTTGTGTGTAGGTGCAGGAGGTGACCCCTGGACTCTGCACTGGGCCTGCAGCCTCCACGCTGCTTACTCCCACTCTACTGGACTTAACTCCACTGGGTCCTAGCGCCCGTCTGCCCAGCCTTGCCAACCTCAGTGGCTGCTCCACTGACCCTCCCCCATCCCCCCCAACCATGTCACCCCCGCTCTTCCCCACCCACATTACAGCCCTCTCTCCCCCACACCCCCTGACCACCCACCACTCCTCCAACACCCCCAACCCCCCCCCCCCCCCCCCCCACACATCGCCCCGTCCCCAGTCTACCCACCTACCTTCCTCTGGCCCCAACTCCCACCCCTGCCGGGTGTTCACCATCCCCCCCGACCTCCCCCTCTCCCCCACCCAACGGTCTGTCCTCAGCAGAGGTCTTACCTTTGTCCCCCTCCGTCCCCATCTCAATGAGTTCCGCGCCCACCATGACTTGGAGCACTTCTACCGTCGTCTCCGCCTCACAGCGCACTTCCATGGGAAGGAGTCCTCGCCCCCCAATGATGACCCTTTTTCCCGTCTCCAACGCACCCCCTCCTCGTGGAACCCCCTCATAAAGTCCCGGCTCTGGAACTCTTTATCCAGAACTGCCGCCGCGACGTCAACCGCCTCAACTTCTCCACTCCCCTGTCTCACTCCAATCTTTCCCCCTCTGAACGCACTGCCATTGAATCACTCCGCAAAAACCCAGATTGGGTCATCAAACCAGCCGACAAGGGAGGTGCCGTGGTAGTCTGGCGCGTCGATCTCTACAAAGCTGAGGCCACGCGCCAACTCTCGGACACCTCCTCCTACTTACCCTTGGACCATGACCCCACTGACGAGCACCAGGCCACCATTTCTAGCACCATCACCGACTTCATCAATTCCCACGCCCTGCCCGACCAAGCTTCCAACCTCATCGTTCCCCAGCCCCGCACGGCCCGTTTTTACCTTCTCCCCAAAATCCACAAACCCGGCTCTCCCGGCAGACCCATTGTCTCTGCGTGTTCGTGCCCCACCAAACTCATCTCCACATACCTTGACTCCATCCTATCCCCCTTGGTCAAATCCCTCCCCACCTATGTTCTAGACACCTCAGACACTCTCCGCCGCCTCCACGCATTCCACTCTCTGGGCCCTCACCCCCCTCATCTTCACCATGGATGTCCGGTCACTCTACACCTCCATCCCCCACCAGGATGGCCTCGGAGCCCTCCGGTTCTTCCTCGACCAGAGGAGCAACCTATACCCAGCCACTGACACTCTCCTCCGCTTAGCGGAGTTGGTCCTCACCCTCAACAACTTTACATTTGACTCCTCCCATTTCCTCCAAACACAAGGCGTAGCTATGGGCACACGCATGGGCCCCAGCTACGCCTGCCTCTTTGTCGGGTATGTTGAACAATCCTTGTTCAATACGTACCAGGGCCCCATCCCCGACCTCTATCTCCGTTACATTGACGACTGCTTTGGGGCCACCTCCTGCACCTACACACAACTGATTGACTTCATCCACTTCACCACCAACTTCCATCCGGCACTCCAATACACCTGGACCATTTCCGACACTTCCCTACCATTCCTTGACCTCACCATCTCCATCGCAGGGGACAGACTCCTGACCGACATACATTACAAACCCACTGACTCACATGGCTATCTGGACTGCACGTCTTCCCACCCTGCCCCCTGTAAAGACTCCATCCCCTACTCCCAATTCCTCCGCCTACGCCGCATCTGTTCCCAGGATGAGACATTCCATACCAGGGCATCGGAAATGTCCTCGTTCTTCAGGGAACGGGGATTCCCCTCCGCCACCCTAGATGAAGCTCACACCAGGGTCTCATCCATACCCCGTAACACTGCTCTCTCTCCCTATCCCCGCACTCGCAACAAGGGCAGAGTCCCTCTGGTTCTTACCTTTCACCCCACCAGCCGGCAAATACAACACATAATCCTCCGCCATTTCCGCCAACGTGACCCCACCACTCGCCACATCTTCCCATCTCCCCCCATGTCTGCCTTCCGCAAAGACCGCTCCCTCCACAACTCCCTCGTCAATTCTTCCCTTCCCTCCCGCACCACCCCCTCCCCGGGCACTTTCCGTTGCAACCGCAAGAAATGCAACACCTGTCCCTTCACCTCCCCCCTCGACTCCATTCAAGGACCCAAGCAGTCGTTCCAGGTGCGACAAAGGTTCACCTGTATCTCCTCCAACCTCATCTACTGCATCCGCTGCTCTAGATGTCAGCTGATTTACATCGGGGAGACTAAGCGGAGGTTGGGCGATCGTTTCGCCGAACACCGCCGCTCAGTCCACAATAACCAACCTGACCTCCCGGCGGCTCAGCACTTCAACTCCCCCTCCCATTCCCAATCCGACCTCTCTGTCCTGGGTCTCCTCCATTGCCAGAGTGAGCAACAGCGGAAATTGGAGGAACAGCACCTCATATTGCGCCTGGGGACCTTGCGTCCGGATGGCATTAACATTGAATTCTCCCAATTTTGCAAGCCCTTGCTGTCTCCTCCCCTTCCTTAACCCTCTAGCTGTCTCCTCCCACCCTCCCATCCGCCCGCCCTCGGGCTCCTCCTCCTCCCCTTTTTCCTTCCTTCTCCCCCCCACCCCCCATCAGTCTGAAGAAGGGTTTCGGCCCGAAACGTCGCTTATTTCCTTCGCTCCATAGATGCTGCTGCACCCGCTGAGTTTCTCCAGCAATTTTGTGTACCTTCAATATCAGTTTTATTCATCACTTGCACATAAAGTGCAAGTGAAATGAATTTGCCAGCAGTGGTACAATTAAAAAAAGAACACACAAAAACACAATAAAAATGTAACACAAACATCCACCACAGCATTCATCACTGTGGTGGAAGGCACAAAAATTGACCAGTCCCCCTCCATTTTCCATTTCCCCCCGTGGTCGGGTCCTCAACCCTCCGCAGTCGCCGCTGCGGGCGGCCAGATGTGCAGACAAGGTAAAGTCCAGGTAGGTCCTGAATCGGTGCCTCCCCACCGGAGATCTCGGCTTGGTGTCGGTTGGTGTCCAGGTTGGTGTCGGCCGACGACCAGCGGTCGAAGATCTAAAGTCCCTGCCGCGCTGCAGCCAGAAGCACCGCAGACAGCAGGGCCGGCGGTCGGAGCTCCTCTCCAGGGATCACCGGCGAGGGACCCCGCTCCTGATGGTAAGTCCCCGCCGTGCCCGCGGTAGAAGTTGGCCGCGGGCCGGAAATCGGAGCTCTTCTCCTCCCGGGTCCCCAACGAGGGACCCCAGGCTGGGGTCTTCATTACATTGGGTTTAAGTATTAATCTACACAGACTAGTCTGAAGCAAACTCACAACCCAAAACGTCACCTATCCATGTCCTCCAGAGATGCTGCTTTACCTGCTGAGTTACTCCAGCACTTTGTTCTTCATTTTGGCAAAGTAATTGCATTGTTTCCCTATAATGACTTTTAGAGTCTAACCCTGTACTTACATAGACTACACTTCTCTAAAATAAAACTAAATAGAATCTTCCCACAAATCTCTCCTATTTGTGATAAATGTCTACATTTAGAGGCTAATTTAACACATACGTTTGCAAACTGTATAAAACATAAACATTTCTGGACTGATATTTTTGAAATAACTTCAGAAGTTATTAATACAAAACTGGACCCAGACACAAAATTAATAATACTTGGAATATCAGAACAAAGCTTAACACTCACAACAAACCAAAGAAACTTCCTCAATTACAGTATAATAACTGGAAAAAAATTAATATTAAAATTTTGGAAAGGCCCTACAACCCCCACAATTAAAATGTGGATTACGGAAATGTCGGAGACCCTATACTTAGAAAGAATTAGACTTGTCTTAATGGACAAACAAGATCTTTTCCATAAAATTTGGGCTCCATTCATCAACTATCTGAAGGGATAGATTGGCACAGCACGAGGACCCAGCTGAAACTTGAACTCAGGAATAGATGAAAAGCTATACTTTATAACCTACGAACCTATCTCCATTGATGTATTACAGGTAACCCATTCCACCTCCCTTGTTTTTCTGTTGTGTTTTTTTTTGCTTTCTTTTTTATTTGTAACTTTCTACCCTCTCTTTTTCCCTCTTTCTATAAAAAAAAAAAACACTAGAAGCAGAAGTAATTGATAATGGAAAATGTTAATAATGTATGACTGATGTATATGAAAAGTTTTTTTTTACTATAATATGTAACTACATTTTATAATATGTCTACTTCTAATAAATAAATTAAAAAAAAAAAAAAAAGAGTCTAACCCTGTACTATTGATGGAAAGGCATTTGTATAAGACAGCGTGAAGGTGACACACTGCACTGCATTGCAACGTCTACCTATCTTGTCCTGTCCTACATGTTTTTAAAGTGTGTGATGCCAGGGTCGGCATTTTTATTGACCTTTCTCCGTTGATCAGCCAAAGTGACGATGGGATGTTTTCCGCTATTCTGATGCTCAAAATCATGTATATTTTGCTTGCACCCTCAAGAAAAGACGTTGTGATGGGATTGGTATTTCATAAAGGCCAGACTAAATAAGGCTAGCAACTTACTGTTCCATTTATCCAATAATATGCTTGTCCTGGATATCTGGCTTTCATTTCATGAAAGTAACTAGGAACTATAGACCAGTGAGCTCAACATCTGAGATCGGAGGCAGGTTACTGGAGAGGATTGTGAGGGATAAGATATATATGCATTTGGATAGACAGGGACTGTTTAGGGATAGTCAGCATGGTTTTGTATGTGGGAGAGCATGTCTTATGAATCTGTTTGCATTTTTTGAAGAAGTAACCTGATGAGGGTAAAGTTGTGGACATTATCTTTATGGACTTCAGCAAGGTTTTGCATGGAAGTTTGCTCTGGAAGGTTAGATTGCATGAGATCCAGGGAGAGCTAGCCCACTGGAGAGAGAATTGGCTTCATGGAAGGAAGCAGAGAGTGATGGAGTGAAGGTTGTTTTTCAGAATGGAGGCCTGTGACTAGTGGTGTGCCTCAGGGTTCAGTACTGGACTGGACCCATTGGATGAGAATGTAGAAGGCATGATTTGTAAGTTTGCATATGACACTAATGTGGATGGTATTGAAGACAGCAATGGAAGAATGGAATAGGAATGGAATATTTTATTGTCACATGTGATGAGGCACAGTGAAATTCTTTGCTGCATACCCAATGTATACAAATAGCGACTACCTACGGCTCTGACAAAGTTACAAAGTATGCCAGCTCCCCTCGTCCCCCACAGCGGTTCCTCCACGCCGGGTCCTCCATTGTTCTTCCCCACCCCCCTCATGGCGATCCTCCACGCCGGTCCCCATTGTTCTTCCCCACCCCCTCATGGCGTTCCTCCACGCTCTCATCGACTGTCGACCAGGGGTCGACCTGTGAGGTTTTCCCGACATCGCGAGGCTTCACCATTGCCAAGTCCCCGCCGCCCTGAGGCTTCACCGGTGCAGCGCTTCAATGGTTAATAGCAAAGATGGTTATCAAAAATTACTGCAGGATCTTGACCAGTGGCCAGTGGGCTGAGAAATGGTTAATGGAGTTAAATACAGAAATGTTGCATTTTGGGAAGGCATTATACAGTTTGCATAAGCTTGTTCTTGGTCTTGGTTCCAGGCTTTTATTTCAAGAAAGTAATTGGGAACTATAGACCAGTGTGCTCAACATCTGAGGCAGGCAAGTTACTGGCGAGTATTCTGAAGGAAAAGATGTCGGGGAGGGTACTTCTCAGTGAATAACCTAGGAATCGTTGTAGAACAGAGGGATTTAGAAATGCAGGTCGATAGTTCCTTGAATGGCGTCACCAGTAGATAGGGTAGTCTCATCAGTCATTGGAAGGTTAGGTTACAATTGTACGAGGTGATCACAATGCCACATTGGAGTCTTGCATTACGTTTTGCTTGCTCTGTTGGAGGGACGATGTTGAAAAGCTGGAAATAACGCAAAGAAGATTTACGAGGATGCTGCCAGGACTAGAGAGTTGAAGTATAGACAGAGATTGGGTAAGCTCGGACTTTATTCCTTGGAGCACAGGAGGCTAAGGGGTGGTCCCATAGAGGTGCACAAAATCATGAAGGAAATTGATAAGGTGTACAGTCTTTTACCCAGGTTAGAGGACATAAGTTTAAGCTGAGAGGTGTGAGATAAAATAGTAAGATTAAACGAGAACTTACCAGTTTGAAGTTTGATCTGTATTTTATGAGGAGTTACGATGAGGGATTACGTGAAGAAGCCCGCCACGATGCATGCGTGTCATTCTTCAAAGCAGCGGTGTGAAATCACAGATAACTGTAATGACTAAACATAGTAAGATTAGAGAAGAGATACCAGTTAAGTATATGATCAAGGGTGGGAGCGGAGGGCACGTAATCCCTCATCGTAACTCCTCATAAAATACAGATCAAACTTCAAACTGGTAAGTTCTCGTTTAATCTTACTATTTTACTTCGGAGTCACGTGAGTGACTACGTGAAGATTTTAAAGCTCTGTGATTTCATGCCGTGGAAACGAGTCCATGCATCACGTCTGCCTTGATGACTGTAGGAGGAATTGTGTTAACATAATTTGGACATGAATTCGACATTGAAATCATAAAATTTATTAACACATAATTATAACCCCTTTTTATGGGTTTAAATTAATTTACAGAACTTAAAATTGTTTCTGCAAACGTTCCAGGTTTCATTACTGGTTTATTGTAAATAATTGGAATGTTTTTTCCCCAGACCATCCTGCTGCCTTGAGGATTTGGTCCATTGGTACATCCAACTGTATCGCTGCCGATGTAGCTGCAGCCCTGGTAGAATGAGATTTAAAATATTAGTATCCACCCCACCCTGTGTTAGCACCTGTTTCAGCCATCTTGAGATGGTCTGGACCGTCACTCTTTTGTGTGGTTGCTTGTAGCTGACCAAAAAGTGCCTTCTCATTGCCTCTTAGGATTTTCGTTTTCTCCATGTATAACGACAGATGTCTTACTATACACAGACGGTCATCTGTTGGGTATGACCTAAATTGTATATTGAGGCCTGCTGATCCCTGTCTGTTCTGCTTTACTAACTCATAGATATGAAACGTAATATTTTCTGTTGAGGAAGTCATGTTGTCTAGTCTTAGTTTATGCAGTGACTGTACCCTCTGTCCCGTGACCAATGCCATTAGCATGACTGTTTTTAATGTCAGTCTGTGTAGGGACAGAGCTGTTGCTGGAGACCAATTCCTGAGCATCTTCAGGACAATACTTACATCCCATATTTGGGAGTACCTGGTTCTTGGGGGATTAGTATTAAAAATTCCCCTCATAAGTTTTGTTACCAGTGGGTGAGTCCCAACAGTGTAACGCTCTGTCCCCTGCCATAGGTAAGTCGATAGGGCACTTCTGGCGCAGTTGATGGCACTGTAACTGAGCCCCTCATCATAGTGGAGGCCTGCCAGATATTCCAGAACAGACGGGATGTTCATGTCTCTGCTGGTGATGTTGTTTTTATGGCAGTACATCTCCCACTTCCTGATATAGACCAGATACTGTTTTTTGGTTGACTGTCTTTGGGCCGCCGAGATCATGTTCACTGTTCGGTCCGTCAGTCCCAGTTGTAGTAGAGGTGTTTTTAAACTCTACAAATTAATAAGTTCAAATGTTTATGGCATGGGTGGCTATCCCTTGTTACGGGATGTAGCAATAAATCTGGACTATGTGGGATGGTGATACATGGTCCTAATACCATGTTTAATACCACTGGGAACCATGGTTGAGTAGGCCAATCGGGTACTACCAAAATACCAGACGCAGAGTCTTGTTGTATTTTCCTTAATACCCGACTGATGAGGCAGAAAGGAGGGAATGCGTAAATAAACAATTTCCCCCAATGCAGCGAAAATGCATCTGTCGCCGCTGCCCCAGAGTCTGGTTCCCATGAAACATAATTTGATAACTGGTGGTTAAGTCTGGATGCGAATAGATCGATATCTGGTGTTCCATATTTTGCTGTAATATCAGCAAATACTTTTTTATTCAACATCCATTCGGTGTTTTCATTAAATTTGCGTGACCTGGTGTCTGCCACTAAATTTAGTCTTCCTGGTAGGTAAGTGGCTGATATCCA
Source organism: Amblyraja radiata (assembly GCF_010909765.2). Taxonomy (NCBI): domain Eukaryota; kingdom Metazoa; phylum Chordata; class Chondrichthyes; order Rajiformes; family Rajidae; genus Amblyraja; species Amblyraja radiata. The sequence goes on from NC_045977.1 coordinate 43,543,819, forward strand.
CATATCTCTCTGGATACACCACTGCCAAATTGTATTAGCCAGATTGTCACATGATGTCGATTTGTTTCCACCCATGTGGTTAATGTATGCTACCACGGTGGTATTGTCTATCCGTAGTCTAACATGCTGGTGATATGACCCAGTACAATATGACGTTAGGCCATGGAATGCACCCAACATTTCCAGGTAGTTTATGCCCAGTGTGAGTAATAATGATGCCTCCTGAGCAGTCCATCTACCTCCACAGCTGGTGATGGTATTGGTGGCTCCCCACCCAAGTGCACTGGCATCAGTTTGTAGTACAGGTGCACAACCTTTTATCCGAAGATCCAAATAACGAAAATCTCCGAATAGCGGACATTTTTTCGGTCCTTGAAGAAAGGTCCTTGAAAACGTTCACCGAGGGCGGCCCGCAGAGGTGACAGCGGAACCTCCGGTTGGTCCTCGAAGAAAGGGGAACTAAATCCCCATTCATAAAAGAGAAGGTGAGGGTATATTGCGCGGGAGGGTTAATAATTGACAATATGCTGCTGCCTGCCCGCTGAGTTAAAAAGTTCCCACGGTAGACTCACGATACACAGTGTATTGTGAGTCTTGCGTGGGAACTTTTTAACTCAGCGGGCAGGCAGCAGCAGATTGTCGCTCCCTTCAGTTTCACCCCACCTACACCCCTCTGCTTCCCGGCCATGTGTGTGACCCCTTCCCTCCCCTCTCCAGCTCCCCGCCCATTGCACCGGCGCGGGGGCTTTGCACTGTCTTCACGTCGGCGATGCCAGCAGGTTAGTGCCAGTCACCGGAGACGTCAGGACCAACGGGACACCGACCCCCAGGCCCACTGCAAGCACGGAGATCCCAGAGACCCACAGCCAGCAGCAGCCCAGCCCCGTTCCAACTCCAGAGGAAAACTTCAAACTGGCCGGAGACGTCAGGACCACCAGAAGCCGCTCCCTGATGGGCCGCTACGGCGACAAGTGGCAGTTTGCCCACAGCCCGAGCTGCGCCCCCTCATCGGGACACCGACCCCCAGGCCCACTGCAAGCACGGAGATCCCAGGTCAGCAACTCCAGCCCAGCCCCGCTCCAGCTCCAGAGGAACACGCTCCCCGTAGGGGCAGAAGCTGATGGTGTGCAAGGTACGTCTTGTTCTTGGGGTGGCGCAGCTCGGGCTGTGGGCGAACTGCCACTTGTCGCCGTAGCGGCCCATCGGGGAGCGGATTCCTCTGGAGTTGGAGGGGGAATGGGGTATTGTGCTGTTTGATCGCCCCCTACTATCCCAGGGACAGGGAGACAGGACGTTCACCGAGGGCGGCCTGCAGAGGTGACAGCGGAACCTCCGGTCGATCCTGGAAGAAAGGGGAACTAAATCCCCTTCATAAAAGAGAAGTGGAGGGTATATTGCCCGGGAGGGTATATCGCCTGCCTGGAAGAAACCGGACATTTTTTCCAGGATGTCGTCTGCACACCAAAGCTCACCAAAGCTCACGTTTGGCACTAAACATGGCACGCCAAAGCTCACTTTTGGCGCCAAACGCACGTCGCCTCTGCTGCACACGGATATAAGAATGTGAAAATGTCGCCTTAGGCCGCCTAAGGGCATGTAGCCCCGCTAGAGTGACATGAGTGCGAGAGGTGATTCAATGCTGCGGTCACATTTACAAATTCAGGAATTCATTCAACACACTGCATTTCATACAGACATTTATTCTGCAAGAAAAAACTACATTGAAGACTCAAACTCGCGACCGACGAACTGCCGGGATCAAGGCGCAAACTCGCGACCTTGCGGATATGAGCCGAGCACTCTACCACTGAGCCAGCCATTAAAATCTACGCTAAAAAATTTCCATTCCGAAGGCCGACAAATTCCGAATTACGAAAAGTGTCTGGTCCCAAGGCTTTCGGATAAAAGGTTGTGCACCTGTACCATGGAAGGGTTACTGACAATGATTGGATTGGAACAAAGCCAGATGTTATCTATCCACCATTTTAGTTCCATTTTAGCTTTGATTGGTAGTTTCATAGGTCTGTCAAAGTGACCTGCATTAATTTAGAGTGCTTGTTTTTTGCTCTCTGGAAGTTTTGGTAATGTAGAGGTCCAAATTGTGTGACTGGAAAGGCAGCCACCATTTTGCCAATTACTTTTGCTACCAATCTGATGGATGGTTTGCTGATGTCAATGAGGTTATTGCAAGCCTCTATTAAATCTCTAGCCTTTCCCTTGGGCAGAGTCACCGACATGTGAACTGAGTCAATGGTGAACCCCAAATAGTCCATAGTAGTGGAAGGCGTTAGTTTAGATTTAACTGGATGGATAATAAATCCCAGTTTTTCAAATAACTGTTTTGTGGCTGTTACAGTTTGTTTGGCCAATTCCAAAGTTTTGCCCACAATGAGTATGTCATCTAAATATGCCATGACCATGTGTTTACGTTTCCGTAGAAACGCTAGGGCTGGTTTCAAAAATTTTGTGAACAGCCTGGGGCTGATGATAACCCATTTGGCAGTGCTTTATACTGCCAGAGTTGTCCCATCCAGTTGAATTTTAAGTAACATCTGTGGTCACCTCGTATAGGCACTGAATAGTAAGCATCTTTTAAATCGATGCTGGCCATGAAGTAACCTTTGGAAATTAATTGTTTAGCAGTAACAAAGGTTTCCATTTTGAAGTGAATATATTGTACAAATGTATTCAATTTTTTCAGATCTATGATGATGCGACAACCACCATCTTTTTTGTTTTTGGTAAATATATTGGACACGAATTCTAATGGTTCGTGTTGAGTTTTCTCAATTACACCTTTTACGTAAAGCCGCTCCAGTTCAGCTTGCGCTTTTGATTTTTCTTTATCAGAAAGCACGAACATTCGGTTCGGTATATGTTGAACTGGAGGGCTGTACTTGTGTATAAACTCTATTGTATATCCCTGGATACTGCTTAAGATGTAAGTATCGGTTGTTAACATGCTCCATGCATTCAGAAAAGAGTGTAATCTCCCCCCAACCTCCATGCTCCCTGTATTTTGTAGGGAACCAGACCCACCTACCTCCATAGTTACCAGTGGCAGGTTTACTTCTTTTTGTAGGTTCTTCGCTGCTGTTGTTGTGCTGGTGTCTGGATTTTCGGTTTGGTTGGCGTTGGAGGTCCCCGCATCTTCCAAGAAGGCCGGCCTGGGCCATGGCCTAAAAAAGACTCATGTTTCGAGCTTTCACCAGTTCTGCTGGTGGGTGCGTAGGGGTGCTGTCTTTGGCTGTAGTGGGTTTTTGTTGGAGTCCCTTTTATTAGTCCAGTAGGTTCTCTCGTTCCTGCACCCCTTGCACACTTGTCTTTCCTTCTGCGGACCCCTCTTCCAGGTCAGCCCAGAACTGACCCGCAGTGCTCCCCTCTGATGAGGTAGAAGCACTGTGCAGCCCTTCAAGAGGTACTGCTGTGGGTTTATCATAGGTCCCACAGTGACCCGACTCCATCTCCCGGAGTCTGTCACGTTGGAGCAAATGCTCCACACACCGCTCCATCCGGCTCCAGCGCTCTCGGTCGCTGGCCGCCCGTGGTTGTTCAAAGTCGGACTCCTCTGAGTCCACGACCTTGTTTGTTTTTGTGTCTAGCCAAACCGCCCGGCCGCGTGGATCTGGCCGGTGCGGAGGCGACATCGGGCACAGCTGATCCCACTATCGGTGATCCGAGTGCCGCTGGCTGCTGCTGGCTGCCCGCTGCTCCGCGGTCCTCCCTCGCCAGCTTTGTCGCAGACCTTGTCTTCTCCACCTGTAATCAGAATGGGAAAACACAAAAAGACCGCAGTTCTTACCTGCAGGTCCTGGTTTAAATTGTCGCTACGGGGGAACGTCGTTCCACCCCGCCTCCTGCCGTTTTCGACTTGTCAAAAGTCGACGGCCCCATTCTGAATAGTCTCCCGCCCGGCCGTGGTGTTCTGGCCGGCGTGGGATCAGAAATCGGCACAGCTGATCCCTTACGGGGCTTGTGCCTTCAGCTGCTGCTGGCTCCCGCAACTTTGCGGTTCTCCCCAGCCAGCTTCACTCGCAGCACTTGTGGACACTATTTTGTCCAGCTTCCCCCCCCCTGTGTAAAACAGCGCAGGGACAAACACTACCGCAGAGTAAATCACTTACCTGCAGGTCGCGGTTTCAAACTTACCGCTGCGGGGGAACGCTCCACCCCGCGTGTCGTTTCGCAAGCGTGAAAGCGATATGACACGCATGCGTCATGGCGGGCTTCTTCACGTAGTCACTCACGTGACTCCGAAGTAAAATAGAAACCTGAAGGGACAATTTTTAAAGGAATGAGTTGCCAATGGAAGTAGTTGAGAGAGGTACAATAACAACATTTAAAAGATACTTGAAAAGGTACATGACGTTTTAGAGGGACATAGACTATATGCGGGCAATGGGATTGGCTTAGATGGGGCATCATGGTCGGCATGGAGGAGTTGGGCCGAAGGGCCTATTTCCATTCTGTATGACTCTATATCCTACTCCAGGATCTTGAAGGTAAAAGTCTCCATTACCTTAAACATTATCAGTTGCCCAATACTTCTAATGAGATATTAAACTGAGATGAATTTAAAAGTTTCTATGTTACTGTTTTGAAGAAGAACAGGCAAGCTCTTGCTCAGCATTTACCCCATGACCAATATCACGCAAAATAATATTTTTCTCTTTTCGACATTGCTTTTGATATGATTTGTTGTCAGAGATTAGCTGCTGCATACCTTACATGACATTAGCAGCTGCACTGTAAGCTTTATAACATTGTTGAAAGGGAACTCTTTCTTGCCATTGAGGGATGGAACCTCTCATTCTCTGCTTCACAAAATCCTTGTCAATGCTAGTGGCATAATCGCTAAATAATGATCCAACTGGTTGTCCAATAATCTATTTCAGATCTGCAGCCAGCATCTGCCTCCTATACTTTTGAAAATCCCGTAACTCTCAACACATCTGCTACAGGTCAGATTCAGGAGCGATCAGTATCTGCAATTGTCCAGGGGAAGGAAATGGGTTATATTAAACATTTGCAATAATCATTATTTATGAGCTGCAAAGTGCTGGTGTAATATGCCTATTCTTGGTTAATCCAGTAGCTCAGTTCCGATAAAGATAATGATCAGTTGCTGCGAAGTTGCATTAGCTTCTAACACTTTTAGTCTGCAAAAGATCAACGCTTTGCTGGGCCGGAGGATGAAAGTGAGCTTGATGACAGTCAGCTAGTTAAAGAATGGAGCACTTGCAATCGACGTCTGACAGCTGGGAGACAAATTCATTTGGTCTAAATTCACAGATAAAAAAAGCTGAGTTACTTGAAAGTTTCAAATTCTCAAAGATCTGATTGCACTCACCAAACTACTGCTGGTGCAAGTAAAATCCTGGTCTCCCACACATTCCTCTTCTTCTTGCGTATGGCTTGCACAGCCTAAAGTCGCAGGACAACTTGTTCTATTTGATCTTATTTGATTGTGTACGTCGGGTTGATTGCATTAGTCGAAAACTGGGCGGACCACGTGAAAGTTGCAATCCCCTACCCCTCCCACATTCTACCCCTGAGATTCAAATCATATTGCTTGATCTCCAATAACATCCATTATAATCAATTGTCAAGTATTCCTTACATCACATATTCCAATCATTTGTTATTTATGGACCAATTATTTAATTGTTTCTGTCACCATGCCTGATCTCTGTGGCTGTATGGAATTGTCTCTATTTTCCCTTAAGAGTGTCCAGAGTGTTTGACTGTCATATATACCAGGGACAGCAAAATGAATAGGATGTGTAGTAAAGAACTGCAGATGCTGGTTTAAATCAATGGTAGACACAAACTGCTGAAATAACTCAGTGGGACAGGCAGCATCTCAGGAAAGAAGGAATGGGTGACATTTCAGGTCTGAAGAAGGATCTCGACCCGACACATCACCCATTCCTTCTCTTCAGATATGTTGCCTGTCCCGCTGAGTTTCTCCAGCAGTTTGTGTCTACCCCAGGAAAAAAATGTTTTTCTCACTTCTTCATCAGTGCCCTGCAAAGATGTATTCGCAGTCCCCTACTATACTCCCTATACACTCGTTACTGTATGGCCAAATCTGGCTCTAACTCCATCAACAAGTTTGCAAATGACATCACTGTGGTGGGCTAGATCATGAACATTAATATGACAGAGTACAGGAAGGAGGTAAAGTCCTTAGCAACATGGTATCAGGACGATAATCTCTCCCCCAATGTCAGCAAAATGAAGGTGGTGGTTTTGCTTTCACCAAGCGTGGTGGAAGTACATGGCCCAACTTGCAGAAAGATTGTTCCAAAGTGGAAATGGTTGAGATTTTCAGGTTCCTTGGCATTAATATTAAGACTGCAAGAAATTGCAGAGAGTTGTAGATGTAGCCCAGTCCATCACACATACCAGATTTCCCACCATTGACTCCATCTACACTTCATGCTGCCTTGGAAAAACAACCAACATAATCAAAGACTTGATCATCTGGTTGGCTTTGATTTGTTCATTGCATACCTTTCATTCCTTTGTTCTTTGTACCTTTTCATATCTCTAGATACCCTCTTCCTTGACTCTTAGTCTGAAGAAGGGTCTCGACCCGAAACGCCACCTATTTCTTTTCTCCAGAGATGCAGCCTGTCCAGTTGAGTTATTCCGGCATCTTGTGCCTAATCAAAGACTTGTGCCACTCTTCTCCCCGCTCCTGTCCGGCAGAGGCACACCACCAGACTCAGGAACAGCTTCTTCCCCTCTGTTATCAGGCTTCTGAACGGTCCTTCCAGAAACTAGGGTATTATCTGTTTCACCTCTACCCAATTGATGACAATGGACTTTGTCTATGGAAGTGATTAATGAGAAATTAGTATTTCTCCTCTGTATTTACCAAGGAGAAAGACAGTAGGTCAGAGGAAAATGGGGCAGTCTCTGGAAGTGTCTTGAGAGCAGTCAGGGTTACCGTCGAAGAAGTACTGAAGGTACTGTCTTGTTTGAAGGTAGACAAATCTCCAGGGGCTGATCAGATATATCCGAGGACATTGCAGGAAACTAGAGAGGAAATTGCGGGAGCCCTGATTGAAATTTACGAGTCATCCTTAAATACAGGAGAGGTACCGGAAGACTGGAGGGTGACAAATGTTGTGCCTCTTTTCAAGAAAATGCTGGGAACTATAGGCCGGTGAGCTTAACATCTGTAGTTGGTAAGTTACTGGAGAGTATTCTGAGGGATAAGTTATACAGCCATTTAGATGGGCAGGGACTGATTAGGGATAGACAGCATGGGTTTGTACATGGGAGGTCGTGTCTCACAAATCTGATTGATTTTTTTGAAGACGTGACCAAAAAGGTTGATGAGGGCAGAGCTGTAGATGTTGTATACATGGACCAAGGAGAGATTGCTGAATGGATAGCAAATTGGCTCCATGGAAGGAAGTAGAGGGTGATGGTGGAAAGTTGCTTCTCGGACTGGAGGCCTGTGACGAGTGGTGTGCCTCAGGGTTCAGTGCTGGGCCCGTTACTGTTTGTCATCTACATCAATGATTTGGATGAGAACATACAGAGCAGGATTAACAGGTTTCCCATCCACAACTTTATTTACGCTATCTGAGTGAACTACTTACCACCATTCCATCCCCGTCTGGCCCCTATAACACCTTCCCAACTCCACAAACCCTGTGTCCTGGCTCTCTCAGCTTACAACCTACAGACAACACAATTTATTTTGCCAGTTCCGTAATGGCTGAGATACAAGAGGAAAAATCCAGGTGTATACAAAATTGCAAGGCAGTCAGTTGGGCCTTGCATGCAATGGAAGTTTATGGTCAAAATCAATTTTAACAATCATGAGACATGCAAGAGTATGCTCTGTTTGGGGGTTGCAATCATGGCTGCAGTAAGAGGCAGGTTTCAGTGAGGAAATTATATTGTCCAACAGATACCTCCCATCATTATCTTTGCTAAACATCAGATGGAAGAATAGTTCCCTACGCACCTTGAGCAGGTATGACCTTCTCCTGACAGTACTTGTCCCCTGCTCCCTTTATCAACAGCTTGCCCTACAAGTCTCCTCCCAGCTGCATGGAGAATGTTTGGAATTCCTCCCACGTCTGGAAGCAACTGGTTTGTGTCAAAGACTGAAATCTCCTCACCCACCACCAAAGATCATAGAGCTCTATGATCTTTTCCCACCACTGCCTGCATTCTGCTGCTACTTAGAACTATAAAAAGCACCAAACATGGAGAAATGTAGCTGGAGCCAGAAGTCAAAAGGTAAATGCATTATAAACAATAAATCATCCCTTTAAATAGCATTTGTGGGTGTCCTGAAAATTAAAAAAAATCAATGTTGGAGATCGAAAACAAAAGAGAAAGATTTGCCAAGTCAGACAATGTCCATGGAAAGAAAAACAATTCAAAAACCTAATTAGGTATCTTTGACCTAAAACATCTATATTACTAAAAGTCTGAACTTGACCACTTCCTGTTGTTCTGTATATTGATTTTAGAAAAAACGTTGCCACTTACGGCTGTGATTTTTGGCCATCTTACTCAGAGTCCCCCTCCCCCGCGCAGCACAAGCGGATTTTTCCCATCGATGACAAATAAAAGACCTATTAGTGTTTAAAAAATGTTGAGATTCTCTCTCCTGATAGCCACGCCCCTTCCGGAGGGACTATAAAACCCGTAAGTGTTGAGTGCCTCAGAGTCTCTGCAAGATGGGGGAGCGAGAAGGTCACGTCTCTCAGTCTGAGCTGTGAATAACACTGAACACATGTCTACTAAACTGTGAGTGGTTTTACTGACCTGTCAGTGCCCTTAATGTGGTTTGAAAATATAGTTTGGAAATGCTAAATCTGTGTTGCCTTTGGTTTAGAAATGCTAAAGCTGTGTTGCCTTTGGTTTGGAAATGCTAAAGCTGTGTTGCCTAATTAAAGTTGCCTTGCCTAATTAAAGTTGCCTTGCCTAATTAAAGTTGCCTTGCCTAATTAAAGTTGCCTTGCCTAATTAAAGTTGCCTTGCCTTCTATATAATTAAAAGTCTAATCTTGACCACTTCCTGTTTGCGCTTTATATTGATTTTAGAAAAAGCGCTACCATGAACGGCTGTGATTTTTGGCCATCTTACTCAGAGTCCCCCTCCGCTCATCAGGTGCCGAGGATTTTTCCCATCGATGAATAATAAAAGAGTTATTAGTGTTTTAAAAATGTTGAGATTCTAACTCCTGTCAATCATGCCATGATGGCCACGCCCCTTCTGGTGGGAGTGGGGAGGGACTATAAAACCAGAAGTGTGGGCGTGGCTCAAGATGGAGGAGGGAGAGGTCACCACTCGCTGTCTTTAGTGCCCTTGCACCCTGCTTGAAATGGTATGAAACTGCACTTGAATTTGGTGGCCTTGCACCCTGCTTAAAATGGAATTTCAAGGAATAGCCGTGAGTCAACTGCCAGCCCACCAGCCGTGAGTGAGTGAGCTGCCAGCACAAGAATCCATTCAACCCACAATGTCCATACTAGCCCTCTGGAAACCAGTCCCTTCAGCCCACAACACCCATACTAGCGCTCCAGAATGCCTGCCCCACGAACGGACCACCAATATTGGAATTGGTGGAGAGGTGGAATATTGCGTTGGGGGACCAGCCCTCCCGTGTGATGCTGGGACTCAATGGGTCCTACTTAGTTTAGTTAATTCTATTCCTCTTTCCACATATGGTGCAGAGCCATGAAGATATATAATAGGGCAGTAAAACTAAGGGGCGCTGAGGGGCTGATGCAGGGAGCAATGATTTAGATTTTTAGACCACTGGGATCTCTTCTGAGGTAGGGGTGACCTGTACAAAAGGGATGGGTTACGCCTTAACTGGAGGGGGACCGACATTCTGGCAGGCAGGTTTGCTAGGGCTACACGTGTGGGTTTAAACTAAATAGTGGGGGGAAGGGATTGGCACATTGGGAGTATAAAGATGGAGCTAAAGGGGAGGCGACTACAGGAAAAATTACAAAAGATTCTCGAATTAATGGGAAGGAAAGTTCGAGAAGGGATAAAAGAGTAAGGTCAGGGTCAATTGTGAGTGGTGCGAGGGGGGACGTGAATACGGAGGTCAAAGTGTTGTATATGAATGCGCAAAGTATAAGGAATAAAGTGGACGAGCTTGAGGCTCAGTTAGAAATTGGCAAGTATGATGTTGTGGGAATTACAGAGACCTGGCTGCAAGTGGGCCAGGGTTGGGAACTGAATATTCAAGGGTATACCTCCTATCAAAAAGACAGACAGGTGGGCAGAGGGGGTGGGTAGCTCTGTTGGTGAGGAATGAAATTCAGTCCCTTGCAAGGGGTGACATTGAAACAGGAGAAGTGGAGTCAGTATGGATAGAACTAAGGAATTGTAAGGGAAAAAGACCCTAATGGGACTTATCTATAGGCCCCCAAACAGTAGCCTGGACATAGGGTGCATGTTGAATCAGGAGTTAAAATTGGCATGTAGCAAAGGTAATGCTGTGGTTGTTATGGGAGATTTCAACATGCAGGTGGACTGGGAAAATCAGGTTGGTACTGGACCCCAAGAAAGGGACTTTGTAGAGTGCCTTTGTGATGGATTCTTAGAGCAGCTTGTATTGGAGCCCAAAAGCGGAACTCGCTATCAAAACATGGAGGGGACGGGGGACACAATTTTTTGGCGGCCACGCGCGCATGCGCACACTCACACAAACGCGCGAGGCTTCGGAGGCTCAATCCAGCGCTAAAAGCGGAGATTTTAAAATCGGGATGACAAAAACTTGGGGGGGACGTGTCCCCCACCTCTCAAAACATGGGGAGGACGTGTCCCCTCTGCCCCCCCCCGGGTTTTCCACCCCTGTTGGAGTCTACCAGGGAGAAGGCAATTCTGGATTTAGTGTTATGTAATGAACTGGATTTGATAAAGGAACTTGAGGTTAATGAGCCATTAGGAGGTAGTGACCATAATATGGTCAGGTTTAATCTACAATTGGAGAAGGAGAAGGGTAGATCGGAGGTGTCAGTGTTACAGTTGAATATTAGGCCATGAGGGAGGAGCTGGCCAAAGTTGACTGGAAAGACACCCTTGCAGGGATGAAAGTGGAACAACAATGGCAGGTATTTCTGGGAATAATACAGAAGGTGCAGTTCATTCAAAGTCAAAGTCAAAGTAGCCTTTATTGTCATTCAGACATTGCGGTCTGAACGAAATTCCGTTGCCTTGCAGTCCTACATATAGTAGAAAATGACAAAAACACACATTAAACACAAATTAACATCCACCACAGTGAGTTCACCAGGCACCTCCTCACTGTGATGGAAGGCAAAAGTCTTAAGTCTTTGTCTCTTCCCTTCTTGTTCTCCCTCTGCGCCGAGGCGATCCAGGCTTCGGATGTTGTGACCCCGCCAGGTGATGGTAAGTAATGTCAGTCCCGCGGCTGAATCCGAGCTCCGCGAACGGGCCGGTTCAACTCCGCGCTCCGGGGTCGGGTCGCAGCTGCCGCTGCCGCTGCCCCAGCTCCGAGGCCTTGGCGGAGACGGAGACGGGGGATACGACAAGAGAAGTCGCATCCCCCTGAAGGAAGAGACTAAAACATGTTTCTCCCCCCCACCCACACACATACACAACCTAATAAACCAAAAATTAACAAAAACAGGACAAAAGAACAACACAAAAAAGAAAAAAAAAACAGACGGACTGCAGGCGAGCCGCAGCTGCTAAGGCAGCGCCGCCATCTTGGAGTCGGTTCTTAGGAGGAAGAAAGATTCCAAGGGGAGTAAGGGGTGACCGTGGCTGACAAGGGACATCAGGGATAGTATAAAAATAAAAGAGAAGTACAACGTAGCAAAGATGAGTGGGAAGCAAGAGGATTGGGTAATGTTTAAAGAGCAACAGAATATAACTAAAAAGACAATACGGGGAGAAAAGATGAGGTGCGAAGGTAAGCTAGCCAAGAATATAAAGGGGGATAGTAAAACCTTCTTTAGGTATGTGAAGAGAAAAATATTAGTTAAGACCAGTTGGACCCTTGAAGACCGAAAAAGGTGAATTTATTATGGGAAACAAGGAAATGGCAGATGAGTTGAACAGGTACTTTGGATCCGTCTTCACTAAGGAGGACACAAACAATCTTCCTGATATAGGAGTGACCAGAGGATCTGGGGTGACGGAGGAACTGAAGGAAATCCACATTAGGTAAGAAATGGTGTTGGGTAGATGGATGGGACTGAAGGCTGATAAATCCCCAGGGCCTGATGGTCTGCATCCCAGGGTACTTAAGGAAGTGGCTCTAGAAATCATGGATCCATTGGTGCTAATTTTCCAATGTTCTATAGATTCAGTATTAGTTCCTGTGGATTGGAGGGTAGCTAATGTTATCCCACTTTTTAAGAAAGGCGGGAGAGAGAAAACAGGGAATTATAGACCAGTTAGCCTGACATTGGTGGTGGGGAAGATGCTGGAGTCAATGATAAAAGATGAAATAGCGGCATATTTGGATAGCAGTAACAGGATCGGTCCGAGTCAGCATGGATCTACGAAGGGGAAATCATGCTTGACTAATCTTCTGGAATCCTTTGAGGATGTAACTAAGAAAATAGACAAGGGAGAGTCAGTGGGTGTAGTGTACCTGGACTTTCAGAAAGTATTTGATAAGGTCCCACATAGGAGATTAGTGGGCAAAATTAGGGCACATGGTATTGGGGGTAGAGTGCTGACATGGATAGAGAAGTGGTTGACAGACAGGAAACAAAGAGTAGGGATTAACGGGTCCCTTTCAGAATGGCAGGCAGTGACTAGTGGGGTACTGCATGACTCGGTGCTGGGACTGCAGCTATTTACAATATACATCAATGATTTGGATGAAGGGATTCAAAGTAACATTAGCCAATTTGCAGATGACACAAAGCTGGGTAGCAGTGTGAACTGTGAGGAGGATGCTATGAGAATGCAGGGTGACTTGGACAGGTTGGGGGAGTGGGCAGATGCATGGCAGATGAAGTTTAATGCGGATAAATGAGAGGTTATACACTTTGGTAGCAAAAACAGGAAGGCAGATTACTATCTAAATGGCATCAAGTTCGGAAAAGGGGAAGTACAACGAGATCTGGGGGTCCTTGTACATGAAAGTCTATGAAAGTAAGCATGCAGGTACAGCAGGCAGTGAAGAAAGCGAATGGCATGTTGGCCTTTATAACAAGAGGAATCGAATATAGGAGCAAAGAGGTCCTTCTGCAGTTGTACAGAGCCCTAGTGAGACCACACCTGGAGTATATTGTGCAGTTTTGGTCCTCAAATTTGAGGAAGGACATTCTTGCTATTGAGGGAGTGCAGCGTAGGTATACAAGGTTAATTCACGGGATGGCGGGACTGTTATATGCCGAGAGAATGGAACAGCTGGGCTTGTACACTCTGGAGTTTAGAAGGATGAGAGGGCATCTCATTGAAACATATAAGATTGTTAAGGGCTTGGACACGCTAGAGACAGGAAACTTGTTCCCGATGTTGGGGGAGTCCAGAACCAGAGGCCACAGTTTAAGAATAAGGAGTAAGCCATTTAGAACGGAGACGAGGAAGCACTTTTTCTCACAGAGAGTGGTGAGACTGTGGAATTCTCTGCTTCAGAGGGCGGTGGAGGCAGGTTCTTTGGATGCTTTCAAGAGAGAGCTAGATAGGGCTCTTGAAGATAGCGGAGTCAGGGGATGTGGGGAGAAGGCAGGAAAGGGGTACTGATTGGGGATGATCAGCCATGATCACATTGAATGGTGGTGCTGGCTCGAAGGGCCGAATGGCCTACTCCTGCACCTATTGTCTATTGTCTAATCTACTCTCGGCTCGGGTAGATCTACCCCGGGTGGAGAGGGTATAGAGGGGTGGAGAGAGAGAGTAGAGGAGTGGAGGGGGAAGAATGGGGTAGACGGGGAGAGGGTGTGAGGGGGAATGGAGAAGGGGGAGGTGGGTCGTTCCCTCACGGTCTCAGGGCAGTGCTCCCACCCCTCCAGTCGCCGTGCTTCACGCACACAGCCCCGGCTCCACCCCTCTCTCTCCCCCCAGAAGACCCGGTGAATAATACAGGAAGGGCCGGGCCAGAGGTTGGAGCAACGTTTACAAACATCGGCCCTAGCTCACACCCGTCCGCCCGGACCCCGGCATCCGCTCCCGCCACCCTGCCCTCTCCCTCCCTTCTCTCCTTCCCTCCCTCCCTCCCTCCCTCCCTCCCCTTCTTCCCCCCTTCTCTCCTTCCCTCCCGCCTTCCTCTCTCTCTTTTCCCTTCTCCCCTTCCCTCCCTTCTTTCTCTCCTTCCCTCCCTCCCTTCTTTCTCTACTTCCCTTCCTCCCTTCTCTCCTTCCTCCCTTCTCTCCCTCCCTCCCTTGTCTCCTTCCCTCCTTCACACACACGCACATAACGCACAGACAACTAACACACGCACATCAGGCACACACACACACACACACACACACACACACACACACACACACACACACACACACACACACACACACACACACACACACACACACACACACACACACACACACACACACACACACACACACACACACACACACACACACACACACACACACACCTGAAGATAAAGGGCAATAAGAGGATTGCGAAGAGAGGGATAGTTGAAGAGCTACATTAACTGACATTCAATCTCATTTCACGAGGAAACATGCCCCAGCTATTTCAGCAGGAACATTCCAGAATTAAATGGGCCCAGTTTTCCCACAATACAGCATGCTTTAATGTGCACTAGATATTTTCAATATTAATTCACCAAGGTATCAAGGTATTGTTTTCTGCATTATCTTGATAAAGTATTTGCAGATACTAAAACTCAAAATAGATTGATATCTTATTTTATTCTTTTAAAATCCATGTTAAAATATTGATCATATTAATAGAAAAAACTCACAACATTCTGAAAGTATTTTTCCGGTGGCCTTTATACCGCTAAATATTTGGCAATCTCAACAACATATAGAGCTGCCCACCCCTGGTCTATACTCATAGATGCCGAGAAAGGCTGCTGCTAGGCAACTAATCCAAGTGGAACTGGGTTAATAATAGACAAATGTCAAGCAGGATGAAATGCCCTCTCTCGTCTTTGATCCAAAAATGTCGATTGTTTATGATGATTGCTTGCTGAAGAAAATAAAAGGATAGCAGTCCAGAAAGATAGCAAGATAGAGAATAACATTTTTATGATCAACAAATCTCATGAACCATGACACCAGTAAAAAGACAATGGCAGAAAAAGCTATTCAGAACTATTTGGCAGATTGGTGTTATTCTGTTGTTTAATAGAGTTAAAACTTGAATGGACAACCAGAAAATGGCCCAGGAATGCCTTCACACAGAAACTACAGATGATGGTTTACCAACAAAAGACACAAAGAGCTTTTTATTAACTGCCTATGTTCTTACTGTTTTAAATTGTATTTGTGTTTAGACCTGTGTCTATGTGGAAAGCACTTTGTATGAAAAGTGCTATACAAATAAAGTTATTAATATTATTATTATACAATTATCTGCACTCTACCAGCTAACAAAGCCAAGGGGATTAAATGTATTTCACACTCTAGTAGTATGGCAAGCAAAATTCAGTGCAGAATTCAATTTGAATAATGTAGAACAGAAAGACCTTAGACTATGATAAAATGAACTTGAAATTAGCTTTGCCAAAACTGGTTTATGTTAAATTAATCACATGTGACTTACCCTTTTAATTTACCTCTTCAATGCAGGAATCATAATTTTAACAGCTTCAAGAAAAGGTCGTTAGTAAGTTCAGTGACTAATAAGAGACTTTCTCAACAGGCTGTTGACATCTGTTTTTGTACGACTTGGTACTGGAATATTTAGATGCTCACAAAATGCAATGTTAATGCCATTCTATGGACTGGTGATTTAATAGACATTGGGCTGAGATTAATATGATTCTCTCTGGATATACAATATTCACAACCATTTATACAGTACACATAATAGAGTTTTGGAAAATGATATACGAAATGAAACCCTTTTCCATGTATCATGCTTTTGGAATCTATTAGACCTTGCATTTTACACTATGTTCGTCCCAAACATCTTTCAATCTTTCACAGTCTCAATAATAAGATAAACAACACCGGAACAGACACAGATATTTAGACCCATGTGTTGTTGAACTGATTCAACATATAAGCTACAGGTGGCATTAATGGCACTCCTAATCACATACTGCATGAGAAAAAAAATTGTAATGTAAATTGGAAGCTATTGCAGATGTAAACCAGATGTGACTATTATATAAGAGAATGAGTACTTTAAAAAATCAAACTGAACATAAAATGAGGCAATTATCTGTGAGAAAGTATTTATTGTTAATATTACAGTATTTGTAATCTGATTAAGTTATCAATTCTCATTAAAAACAAAAACAAAATCCTCAAGAAAATAACTCGTTTTCTAATTGATTCAAAAGACATTTGGGTAAATGGCAGAGGTGAAGTGAGTAAAAGGTGGCTGCGACACTATCGGGACATGATTGTAGAAGCTGACATTTTAAAACCTCTTTAAACATCACCAAGAGATTACTTATTGAATCTAGACATCAGTTAGTAGTAGGTGTTAAATTAATTGATATACAGGTATTTTCAGTAACTCCAAAGGAACTCTCTTTCCACATTTCTAATGCAACTATCATTAGTATCACCTATTTACAGTCTGAGACAAACAAATAACCCTCCAAGTTCAGTCTTCAGGACTTCAGGATGTACATTGGCAACTATTACCCCCACGGTTGCCAACTGTCCCATATTAGCTGGGACATCCCGTATATTGGGCTAAATTGGTTTGTCCCGTACGGGACAACCCTTGTCCCGTATTTGACTCCTACTACTCGGGTCGAGGGGACTGTCGGGTCAGAGCACCACGTCCGGCCCCGCCTCACCCGTCCCGACGTAGTGCAGCCCATGGAGTGCAGCAGCAGCAGCGCCTCGCCCGTGGCCCCGTCGGTCAGCAGCCCTGCCTTCGGACCTTCGCTTACAGCCGACGAAAGACTGGATAGACTCGGCTTGTACTCGCTAGAATTTAGAAGATTGAGGGGGGATATTATAGAAACTTACAAAATTCTTAAGGGGTTGGACAGGTTAGATGCAGGAAGATTGTTCCCGATGTTGGGGAAGTCCAGGACAAGGGGTCACAGTTTAAGGATAAGGGGGAAATCCATTAGGGCCGAGATGAGAAAAACATTTTTCACACAGAGAATGGTGAATCTCTGGAACTCTCTGCCACAGAAGGTAGTTGAGGCCAGTTCATTGGCTATATTTAAGAGGGAGTTAGATGTGGCCCTTGTGGATAAAGGGATCAGGGGGTATGGAGAGAAGGCAGGTACAGGATACTGAGTTGGATGATCAGCCATGATCATATTGAATGGCGGTGCAGGCTCGAAGGGCTGAATGGCCTACTCCTGCACCTATTTTCTATGTTTCTATGTTTCTATGACTCCACCACCCCTCCTTCTCATGGCCGATTGTCGGTTCACGAGTTGGATGGGGTGCCGGACTTTGCGTGCGACATCGTGCCCGGGCCAAAACTCCTCAGCTGGCCCGCCGGCTGGGCTTTGTGTGCAGTCCAGCACCCGGGCCAACTCATCATTCACCCAGCCACGACCAAGTCGGTCAACGAATTGCAGTCTGGAATTTGTCCCTTACTTTGACCTTTTGTCCCTTATTTGGGAGTGAGAAAGTTGGCAACCCTAATTCCCCCACACTGACAATGTTGGACAGCGATCTGTGTTCCTGAAGTTGTGAGCCACAGTTTCTACGGGTTAGGGGAGTTTATGACCAGAGGGCACAATCTAAAGTTTGCTTTTAAAGGCTGAAATTGGAAAATACTCTCCACGCTGATGCTGGTTGTATAAAGCAATCACCTTGGCAAAGAACAATTAATGCCAGGTTAATTGTTAACTTTAATCAAGGTACCCTCCTCAGAGTTATTAAAGGATATGGTGAATAGATGAGTACAGTAGTTAGTTTACAGACCAGCCATGATCACAACGAACAGTGGAACAGACTGGAAGGGCCAAATACGTTTCTGATCCCATATTATTAATATAAAAGCATATGCAAAAATGTAGTATAAATCAACTGAAGGCTCATTAGAGAGAGCTGGATAGAGAGAGCTGGATAGGGCTCTTAAAGATAGCGGAGTCAGGGGATATGGGGAGAAGGCAGGAACGGGGTACTGATTGGGGATGATCAGCCATGATCACATTGAATGGCGGTGCTGGCTCGAAGGGCCGAATGGCCTACTCCTGCACCTATTGTCTATTGTCTATTAACAGGATGAACTGTCTGTCCTGGAGATAGACAATAGGTACAGGAGTAGGCCATTCAGCCCTTCGAGCCAGCACAGTTTATGCTGTCCATCCACAGACCCCAGTTGTCAGTTGTATCTCATCAGAAGAGCAGGCCCTAGTTTCATCATTCCTGGACATTTCACATGACCATTCACTTCCAGGTACTTGATAAGGCCACTTTCCCATTCCAACTGATCAGTGAACAAATGTTTAATTATTCTATCAGAGGATTGCTAACTTGTTTTTACCAATTCCCGTATTTTACAGCTGGTAAGAAACAAGTGTTCTATGTTGAATTTAACAGTAATAAAACAGATGGCACAGTCTATATGGCACAGATTTATACTAAACTGCTCTAGACATTTTTCACAGAATGCATCAAATTAGCAGAATTATTTCTCTCACAGGATAGACTCAAAGGAAAATGTCATCACAAGACAGAGATTACAGGATAAGTGGCCTTTCATATCCACTGACATCTCTTGTAATCTCATTCATCCATCCTCTCAAAAATAGTTTTCTGTTCTTTCTTTCCAAATATTTATTCTATTCTCTTTGGTGAAGAGTTAGTCTGAACACAAGGCTGTTTCCACCTGCACAAACGCCATTAGCATGCATCACCTGGGAGCTCGACCTCGCTGGCAATAATAGAGCGCCATCTGCTGCTGTACGGTGAAAACACAGCCTTGGTTTTTTGCTCATATTATTTGCTAGTGCCAATAATCTTTAACAATATTAAATCAAGAATCCTACCTTTCAATTAAGAACTAGATAAGTTAAAATAATTTGACAAATTTGTAATTCATTTAGTAGTCAGAATTAATCAACAAACTCTCTGATAAGTTTGTGATGATCAATAGACAATAGGTACAGGAGAAGGTCATTTGGCCCTTCGAGCCAGCACCGCCATTCAATGTGGTCATGGCTGATCATCCACAATCAGTACCCCGTTCCTGCCTTCTCCCCATATCCCTTGTCTCTGCTATCTTTAAGAGCTCTATCTAACTCTCTCCAGAGACGCATCCAGAGGACTGGCCTCCACCGCCCTCTGAAGCAGAGAATTCCACACTCACAACTCTATGTGTGAAAAAGCATTTCCTCATCTCCGTTCTTATTCTTAAACTGTGGCCCCTGGTTCTGGACTCCCCCAACATCGGGAACATGTTTCCTGCCTCTAGCGTGTCCAAACACTTAATCTATATTACTAAAGGTCTGATCTTGACCGCTTTTGGCTCGCTGTGGTGTGATTTCCGAGAGAACGCCACCACCTATGGCCGTCATTTTTGGCCACCTCGCTCAGAGCCCCCCTCCGCCTTCCGGGACCGGAGGATTTTTCCCATCGATGAAAAGTCAGAGAGATATTAATGGTTTTTTTTAATTCCCCATTCTCTCTGCAGGGGAGAGGGACTTTAAAACCCGGAAGTGTAGTCCCTCACTCAGTCTCTGCCAGACCCAGGAAGTGAGAGGGTTACGGCTCTCTGAGCTGCGAATAGCACTGAACGCACGTCTACTCCACAGTGAGTCCCCTCGATGCGGCTGTAAGGTGGCTGCTGCCCAATTGTTTGCCTTGCCTTTTTAACAAGTTTGTGTTCACAAAATGAATTTTGGTTGTTGGGTGGCTGCAGCCAAATTGTTTGCCTTGGCTTGGCTTTTAAAATCGTTGCAATCGTTGCCAGCCCAAGAATCCATTCGGCCCACAATGTCTATACATCATGACTTGGCCTTAGGAAGTTGGTATTGGTGTGGGCAGTGCTCCCTTTGTGATGGCATGTGCTGATTCAGTGTAATGGCATGCGCTGATTCACTCTACAAAGTTAAAAACTACATTAATGTACAACAGCCAATAGTGCCATGTGAACGCTTCTATGTCTACTGGCACCTTTTTTCTCACGTACAACAGGTAGTGCAAAGACAAAAAATACCAGAGAGAGGGATATAATGTTATAGCATTATAACATTTCAATTACAGAGAAAAAGTGCAAAGTTGGCACTGAGGTAAGTTGCAAGAATGGGACCATACCATGAGAGGTTTTTCAGTAGTCTGAAAAAAGCGGGAGAGAAGCATTCCTGAAAGGGGTGGTATATGATTTCATGCTTTTATATCTTCTGCCTGATGGCAGAGGGGAGAAGAGGGAATAACATGATGGAAATGTTCCTTGGTTATGTTGGCTGCTTTCCCAAGGCAGCGTGAAGGGTGGATGTATTTATGGAAATTCTGTATTTGTAAAAGGAGCTATGCAAATGAAAATCTTTCCAATTCTTCCACTTTAATGTTATTGCAAACAATAGGATTGATTTGCATACCAATCAGAACCTGTGGTAAAAGATACACAGCTGCGTAAAATGGCATATGGCTGAACAGTGAATTAAGCGTAAATTCTTCACTTATTCTCTGTATATTTTTATCTAGAAGACGTGTTGGATTGTACTACAGAACTGCTACACTAAGCTTCTCGTCCAAATCCAAAATATCTTATCCAGGCAAACAAAATATTGAATTCAGATCGACAAAATAAAGTCTGTGACAACAAATCCGTAATCATATCGGAAATATCTCACAAAAATATTAAAATTCTACTTACAAATACATGCACACTGAAAAGTATGCACAAATGGATGAAAAGTCCACATGTATTTCAAATCTAGCATCAGATATAAAGCATACATATCCTGTATATTAACTTTTATACAAAATACCCAATAGCCAAACATTAAAGTACTCACCTCCATCTTCACCTAATAATTCCATATCCGCACACATTTGCTAAAATACAAATGTTCCGATTACTTTAATAATTTCATCATATCCCCAGCTATTATTTTTATTTTCCTAATTATTCAGACCAATAAATAATGCTTATATATGCAAGTATATGCTGAATGTGTACATAATAGGCAGATTGTGATGTCATTCAATGTGCATTGCTGAATTGTCATCCAAGCTGCCATTACTAAACCAACACTGATGGAGTATCTGCTGTTTAGCAGTAGGAAGGACCTTCCCAACCACATCGTTTCTGATCAACAATTATCGGCAGGTTGGCAATTGACTGATATTTTGAGTGTTGGTGTCAGGTGTGGTTCATTTGGCAGCATTTGTGTCGGTAGGCTGTGGTCTCAATCACACAATGTAAACTTGAGCCGTTAATCCAATGACTTGTCTGCTTTGTCAAGTGAAAGATCTCATGGCATTTGTTCTGGTGATTTGTCAATATTTTAACTCCCTTACCCCAAATAAAGTTATAAAAATTGTTTAGGAAGGAACTGCAGATGCTGGTTTACACTGAAGGAGAAGCTCAACGGGTCAGGCAGCATCTCTGGAGAAAAGGAATAGGTCACATTTCGGATTGAGACCCCTTTTTAGACTGAGAGTCAGGTGAGAGGGAAACTAGAGATATGAAAATGTACAGAACAAATCAGAGCTTGCACCGATGACCAAGGGTTTTGACCAAGAAAGTTTGTATCTATGTAAGCTGACTGCTTCCTAATTTCAAATGGCAGCTATGCTTCAAAGTTACTTCATTGGGGTTAAGGTACTGTATGTTGACCTAAGAATCCAATTAATATTCAGTCTGTGGAGCAGTTTTTGATGTTTATAGAAAGTACTGTACATCTTCAGTTGATGACTTCCGTCAAGCACTTTTGTTCGGAATTCTAGTAGTAGCAATGTTACAAAATTTTGAGATTTAAAAAATCAAGTCTGCAATTTATCCCATCAGATAAATCATAAAAATAAGTTTAATTTGACACCTAATTCACTTTCATATCTCAAGTATTTAAAAAGTTATGGCCATTTTCATACTGGGAAATGAGCATCTTGTTCCCTATTGATTTTCTATGGACATAACAAAAAAGCTGTGATCGTGAACAGTCAAAAGCCCATAACTTTCTTAAAAATTAAGAGAACTGAATGACATTTTCAGTTATCATAGATTGAAGCATTCTGAAACAAATATAAAATAATCTTACTTGGATGACCTGAAATTAAAGCATATAATTAGTTAGTTAATTAATTGTAGCTAATTTCAGACTTCAATTACTAGATCTAAACATCTATCCATTTCTTAATAAATGATTAACATTTTTAAATAGCCTAAATGTCCAAATAATATTCACAAATAATTCACAATAAAACATGATTTTTAAATCTCATTTACATTAATTTATAGACCAAATGGAAGGAATTTAGTGTTCAATTGCTGTAAATAAATGCCCATTTAAATCACCTTTCCAGTGGGATCCTGTGAACGCGCTGGTTTAGAACGTTCACATTGCGGTAGATTTGTGCCCCAAATGCCCAGAAAAATACTGCGGGATATAATGGGCCCAAAATGAGCTACTCGCAATATTAAACTTTGTATAAAGGGATCTTTAGAAGCCCTTTTTAATGTAAAAATATACAGCTTACCTTCAAATATTTGCTTTATGAGACCCTGCGGTTGCTGGTGGTCGCGGGTTTAGAGATTGATTTTTAAACTACTATAACTATTTTACGAGGCCTTTAAAACTAATAATAGCTTTTGCGACGGGGTCTTTCAGCGATTTTTCGTTAATAATTAACTAGGCTGAACATCTTCGATTTGAACAGCCTAGAGAAAATCGCGTTTTAAACCCGCCCCCTCTAAACGGCGCCAAAATTGCGCACACCCGCAGCGACAGATTTTCATCGACGCTTCAGGTAGGCTTTGCAACATACCTACTAGTAGCACTGGTTAGAGACATAGTCATAGTCACAGAGTGATACAGTATAGAAACAGGCCCTTCATAGAGTCATAGAGTGATACTATAGAAACAGGCCCTTCTTCCCAACTTGCCCGCACCGGCCAACATGTCCCAGCTACACTAGTCCCACCTGCCTGCGCTTGGTTCATATCCCTCCAAACTTGTCCTATCCATGTAGCCTCAACTACCTCTGGCAGCTGGTCCTCGATTCCCCTATGCTAGGCAAGAGATTCTGTGCACCTACCCGATCTATTCCTCTCATGATTTTATACACCTCTATAAGATCACCCCTCATCCTCCTGCGCTGCAAGGAATTGAGTCCCAGCCTAATCAACCTCTTCCTATAGCTCAGACCCTCCTGTCGTGGCAACATCCTCGTAAATCTCTGTACCATTTCCAGCTTGACACCATCTTTCCTATAACATGGTGCCCTGAACTGCACACAATACTTTAAATGACTCCTTACCAACGTTTTATACAACTGCAACATGACCTCCCAACTTTTATACTCGATATTCTGACGGATGAAGTCCAATGTGCCAAAAGCCTTTTTGACCACCCTATTTACGTGCAACTCCACCTTCAAGGAACCAAGCACCTGTACTCCTAGATTCCTCTGCTCTACAATACTCCCCAGAACCCTACCATCCACTCTGTAGGCCCATGTTAGACTCACCAAAATGCAATACCTGACATTTCACTGTATTAAACTCCATCAACCATTCCTCAACCCACCTGGCCAATTGATCAAAATCCTGCTGCAATTTTTCACAACCCTTTTCACTATCTGCAAAACCACCCACTTTTGTATCATCTGCAAACTTGCTAATCCTGCCGTGTATGTTCTCATGCAATTCATTGATATACAGTAGATGACAAATAGTAACGGGCCCAGCACCGAACCCTGAGGCACACAACTAATCACAGGCCTCCAGTCCGAGAAGGAAACTTCTACCATCACCCTCTGCTTCCTTCCATGAAGCCAATTTTTTATCCACTCAACAATCTCTCCTTGGATCCCATGTGATTTCACCTTCCAGAGCAGCCTACCATGTGGTACAATGTCGAATGCTTTGCTGAAGTCCATGTATACAACATATACAGTTCTGCCCTAATCAACCTTTTTGATCATGTCTTCAAGAAACGCAATCAGATTAGTGTGACGCGACCTCCCACGTACAAAACCATGCTGACTATCCCTAATCAGCCCCTGCCCATCTAAATGCCTGTATAACCTATCCCTCAGAATACTCTCCAGTAACTTACCAACTACAGATGTTAAGCTCACCAGCCTATAGTTCCCAGCATTTTCCCTGCAGCCCTTCTTGAATAGAGGCACAACATTTGCCACCCTCCAATCTTCCGGCACCTCTCCTGTATTTAAAGATGACTCGTGAATTTCAATCAGGGCTCCCGCAATTTCCTCTCTTGTTTCCCACAATGTCCTCAGATATATCTGATCAGGCCCTGGTGATTTGTCTACCTTCATACACGATAGTACCTTCAGCACCTCTTTGACTGTAACACTGTCTGCTCTCAAGACACTTGACAAAAAACTAAACTGAACAAACTGGAACTTCCATGGACTGCCCCAAGTTCCTCCTGCCTCCGGTCTTTCTCCTCGGTAAATACAGAGGAAAAATACTCATTGAGGACCTTGCCCATCTCCGGTGGCTCCACACTCAGAGTTGACCACTTTGATTCCTGTGAGGTCCCACTCTCTCTCTAGTTACCCTTTACCCATTATGTAGTTATAAAATCTCTTGGGATTGCCCTTATTGCTATCTGCCAGAGCTCTCCTGGTCCATTTCTGCCTTCTGATTTCCTTTTTTACTTTGCTCCTTAGTTCCTGAAACTTCTCCAGGGACACACTTGATCCCAGCTGCCTATACCTGTCCCATGCATCCTTCCTATATGCTTGACCAATGCCTCAATTTCTCTCGTCAGCCAAGCTCCCTTATGTTTTCCTGCCTTGCCCTTAACTCTAACAGGGACGTGCATATCCTGAGCTTTTGTCAGCACAATTTAAAAAACATCCCACTTGGCTGATGTTCCTTTCCCCTCAAACAACCTGCACCAATCAGTGGTTATTTTTCTTGTGATAGGGAGAAAAGCATAATATTGCACAGAGCAGAAACGTTCAGGAGAAGGGAGGAGGAGGGGTGAATGAACACCGGCATGAGGCTCTTCTCAGCAAGGACGTTCAGGGAGAAATTGTCTGCATTTATCTCTGCCAGGAGCAATGATTCAGATGAATATCATCCATCCATCCATCCATCCATCCATCTCTCTATCCATAACTAAAACGCTGATCTTGTGCTCTTCTGGTTTGCGCGTTTTTTCTATTTGCGCAAAAACAGTACGCGATAGTGCTACGATTTTTCACCAGCTCACTCACCCTTCCCGTATGCTGCGAGTGCAACAAGTTTCTTTCCGATTGGTGGCATATTGTAAAAGTTAGCGATGTTTACAAATCTTAAAAACCGCGCGTGCGCAGATCGATCTCCACTCCTGCCAGTCAGCGCCGCGTGGATTAGTTACTTCTCCTGTCACGGTCCGCCCCTTTCTGCGCCATCGCATCTTTACTGCAGCTGAGGGACGCTCTGGATGGCCGGCGGAAGTCTCCAACTTGCGGACACAACACCAATCGGAAGCGACCAGGCGCGGCGCGGAGTCGGAGATGGAGATGTCACCAAACGGAAAGCAGAGACTCTGATCCTGGCGGAAAATGACCAGTGCCCGCTGTGAGTCCCCATCGCACCACAAGCTCCAGCCCATTCCACTCTGATCTCCCTCGCTGGCTCCTGCGCCCATCCCCTGTGATGCCCCCTCTTCCCCATGGCTCTTCACCCGTCTTTTCTCTGAGCTCTCTCCCCCCTCCCCTCCCCCACAACCCACCCCGCCCACACACCCCCTGCCCCCACAACCCCCCCCACCCACACCCTCTCCCCCACAACTCCCTCTTCCCACACACCACCCTCCCCCAACACCACCCCGCCCTCACACCCCTCACTCCCACAACACTCCCCCGACAACCCCCCGCCGCCACAACCACCCACACACCCCTCCCCCATGCCCACACACCCCTCCCCCCCACACACCCCTCCCCCCCACAAACCCCTCCCCCCCACAACCCCCCCCCTCGCTCACACACCCATCCTCCCCACGACCCGCCTCCCCCACAACCCCCCTCCCACATCCCTCCTCCCCCCCTCCCACACCCATACCACCCACATACACACCTCCTCTCCTACCCCACATCCCCCCCTCCCCCTTCCCCCACCACCCCCTACACTACCCCACCCACACACACCCCCTCCCCTCCCACCCGCCACACACCCCCATTCCATCCCCCCTTCCCCTCCTCCCCTCCCACACATGAAGAGGAGGGGGAGGGAGTGCTGGGGAATGAGGGGAAATGAGCCGCGCTTGCGCAGTTAGGGACTATGGGTGTGTGGTGGAATATTGCGTTGGGGGAACGGGTTGCGTTGTGGGAACGGGTGAGTGGTGGAATATTGCGTTGGTGAATGGGTTGCGTTGGGGGACGAGGCCTCCCGTGTGACTGGGACTCAATGGGTCCCACTTAGTCTAGTGTTTTAATAAAAGTCCAGAACATAAATATTCCTTTCTGCTCATAAATATCCAAAACTGCAGCACAGAGCAGGACTAACTTGGGTGTTCGGGCCAATACTGCACCAGTACTGCACCCATACTGCATCAATACCGCATCAACTTGCTGCTCGGGCCAATACTCCACCAATACTCCTCTGCTCAATACTGCATCAACTTGGGTGTTCAGGCCAATACTGCACCAATAATGCATCAACTTGGGTGTTCAGGCCAATACTGCATCAAGTTCTCATCTTCTCCAGCTGGAGTAAGGAACATCCCTGAATTGGCATAATTTGGGGCACCCTTTTGGCATTGGGGAGACTTACTCCGGAAGTGGTAGTGCATGTCGGCACAAACGATGTCGGAAAGAAGGGGATGAATATTCTGCAGCGTGACTTTAGAGAGCTCGGAAAAATGCTGAAAAGCAGGACCTCCAGGGTTGTTATCTCCGGTTTGCTTCCAGTTCCTCGTGCTGGCGAGAGCAGGAACAGGGAGATACGGGACCTGAACGTGTGGCTGAGGAACTGGTGCACGGGGCAGGGATTTAGATTCTTAGATCACTGGGATCTGTTTTGGGGTAAGGGGGAACTGTACAAAAGGGACGGATTGCATCTTAACAGGTGTGGGACCAGCATTCTGGCAGGCAGGTTTGCCACTGCTACACGGGTGGTTTTAAACTGAATAAGGGGGGTGGGGTGTCGAATGGGCTAGTGGAGGATGGAGTTAAAGGGAAAGGGTTTCTTAAATGTGTGAGCGTAGAGACAGAGGGGTGTAAAATGAGGGTAGAAGCAATAGGTAGCAAGGTGAAAAAGTAAAAGTGGCAGGCCGGAAAATCCAGGGCAAAAATCAAAAAGGGCCACTTTTCAACAAAATTGTATAAGGGGTAAGAGTGTTGTAAAAACAAGCCTGAAGGCTTTGTGTCTCAATGCAAGGAGCATTCGTAATAAGGTGGATGAGTTGAATGTGCAGATAGCTATTAATGACTATGATATAGTTGGGATCACGGAGACATGGCTCCAGGGTGACCAAGGCTGGGAGCTGAACATCCAGGGATATTCAATATTCAGGAGGGATAGAGAGAAAGGAAAAGGAGGTGGGGTAGCGTTGCTGATTAGAGAGGAGATTAACGCAATGGAAAGGAAGGACATTAGTTTGCAGGATGTGGAATCGGTATGGGTAGAGCTGCGAAACACTAAGGGGCAGAAAACGCTGGTGGGTGTTGTGTACAGGCCACCTAACAGTAGTAGTGAAGTTGGAGATGGTATCAAACAGGAAATTAGAAATGCGTGCGACAAAGGCAAAACCGTTATAATGGGTGACTTCAATCTACATATAGATTGGGTGAATCAAATTGGCAGGGGTGCTGAGGAAGAGGATTTTTTGGAATGTATGCGGGATAGTTATCTAAATCAACATGTAGAGGAACCAACGAGAGAGCAGGCTATTTTAGACTGGGTATTGAGTAATGAGGAAGGGTTAGTTAGCAGTCTTGTTGTACGTGCCCCCTTGGGCAAGAGTGACCATAATATGGTTGAGTTCTTCATTAGGATGGAGAGTGACATTGTTAATTCAGAAACAATGGTTCTGAACTTAAGGAAAGGTAACTTTGAGGGTATGAGACGTGAATTGGCCAAGATTGACTGGCAATTAATTCTAAAAGGGTTGACGGTGGATATGCAATGGAAGACATTTAAAGACTGCATGGATGAACTACAAAAATTGTTCATCCCAGTTTGGCAAAAGAATAAATCAGGGAAGGTAGTGCATCCGTGGATAACAAGGGAAATCAGGGATAGTATCAACGCGAAGGATGATGCGTACAAATTAGCCAGAAAAAGCAGCATACCGGAGGACTGGGAGAATTTCAGAGACCAGCAGAGGAGGACAAAGGGCTTAATTAGGAAAGGAAAAATAGATTATGAAAGAAAACTGGCAGGGAACATAAAAACTGACTGCAAAAGTTTTTATAGATATGTGAAAAGAAAGAGATTAGTTAAAACAAATGTAGGTCCCTTGCAGTCAGAAACAGGTGAGTTGATCATGGGGAACAAGGATATGGCGGACCAATTGAATGACTACTTTGGTTCCGTCTTCACTAAGGAAGACATAAATAATCTGCCGGAAATAGCAGGGGACCGCGGGTCAAAGGAGTTGGAGGAATTGAGTGAAATCCAGGTTAGCCGGGAAGTGGTGTTGGGTAAATTAAATGGATTAAAGGCCGATAAATCCCCAGGGCCAGATAGGCTGCATCCCAGAGTACTTAAGGAAGTAGCTCCAGAAATAGTGGATGCATTAGTAATAATCTTTCAAAACTCTTTAGATTCTGGAGTAGTTCCTGAGGATTGGCGGGTAGCAAACGTAACCCCACTTTTTAAGAAGGGAGGGAGAGAGAAAACGGGGAATTACAGACCAGTTAGTCTAACATCGGTTGTGGGGAAACTGCTAGAGTCAGTTATTAAAGATGGGATAGCAGCACATTTGGAAAGTGGTGAAATCATTGGACAAAGTCAGCATGGATTTACAAAAGGTAAAT
The DNA here is from genome assembly GCF_010909765.2 of Amblyraja radiata. Classification (NCBI taxonomy): domain Eukaryota; kingdom Metazoa; phylum Chordata; class Chondrichthyes; order Rajiformes; family Rajidae; genus Amblyraja; species Amblyraja radiata. The sequence continues at coordinate 43,573,023 of NC_045977.1, forward strand.
CATGTCTGACGCATCTTATAGAATTTTTCGAGGATGTAACTAGTAGCGTGGATAGGGGAGAACCAGTGGATGTGGTGTATCTGGACTTTCAGAAGGCTTTCGACAAGGTCCCACATAAGAGATTAGTTTACAAACTTAAAGCACACGGCATTGGGGGTTCAGTATTGATGTGGATAGAGAACTGGCTGGCAAACAGGAAGCAAAGAGTAGGAGTAAACGGGTCCTTTTCACAATGGCAGGCAGTGACTAGTGGGGTACCGCAAGGCTCAGTGCTGGGACCCCAGCTATTTACAATATATATTAATGATCTGGATGAGGGAATTGAAGGCAATATCTCCAAGTTTGCGGATGACACTAAGCTGGGGGGCAGTGTTAGCTGTGAGGAGGATGTTAGGAGACTGCAAGGTGACTTGGATAGGCTGGGTGAGTGGGCAAATGTTTGGCAGATGCAGTATAATGTGGATAAATGTGAGGTTATCCATTTTGGTGGCAAAAACAGGAAAGCAGACTATTATCTAAATGGTGGCCGACTAGGAAAAGGGGAGATGCAGCGAGACCTGGCTGTCATGGTACACCAGTCATTGAAAGTGGGCATGCAGGTGCAGCAGGCAGTGAAGAAAGCGAATGGTATGTTAGCTTTCATAGCAAAAGGATTTGAGTATAGGAGCAGGGAGGTTCTACTGCAGTTGTACAGGGTCTTGGTGAGACCACACCTGGAGTATTGCGTACAGTTTTGGTCTCCAAATCTGAGGAAGGACATTATTGCCATAGAGGGAGTGCAGAGAAGGTTCACCAGACTGATTCCTGGGATGTCAGGACTGTCTTATGAAGAAAGACTGGATAGACTTGGTTTATACTCTCTAGAATTTAGGAGATTGAGAGGGGATCTTATAGAAACTTACAAAATTCTTAAGGGGTTGGACAGGCTAGATGCAGGAAGATTGCTCCCGATGTTGGGGAAGTCCAGGACAAGGGGTCACAGCTTAAGGATAAGGGGGAAATCCTTTAAAACCGAGATGAGAAGAACCTTTTTCACACAGAGAGTGGTGAATCTCTGGAACTCCCTGCCACAGAGGGTAGTCGAGGCCAGTTCATTGGCTATATTTAAGAGGGAGTTAGATGTGGCCCTTGTGGGGATCAGAGGGTATGGAGAGAAGGCAGGTACGGGATACTGAGTTGGATGATCAGCCATGATCATATTGAATGGCGGTGCAGGCTCGAAGGGCCGAATGGCCTACTCCTGCACCTAATTTCTATGTTTCTATGTTTCTATGTTTCTATGTTACTCCTCCAGTGTAAGTGAGCAGAATCTATCATATTCTCCTTTGGCAAAAAACAGCAGGCAATGTGAGGGCATGAATTTGTGAAGATCACCTCTTGATGATGAAGAATGGCAATAATTTGTGTTATAGAATAGAATAGAATAGTTTCTTTATTGTCATTGTAACATGAACCATGTACAACGAAATTGTAAAATGTCAGCCAGTCAGTGCACCATTCAAACATTTCTAAAAGCTAACGATACATACAAGGTAAAATATTTAAAAAAAGATAAACAACTAAAATAAATATCATAAAAATAGCACGCATACACACCCAGCCCTACATCCTTCTGTCGATTTCACAGTCTCTTAGTATGTATCGCTCCTGCGTTCCTTGGCGGCTACATTTAGTGCCTTTATAGCAGTGGGGTAAAAACTGTTTTTAAGTCTGTTTGTCCTTGTCCTTGTAGATCTGTACCGTCTGCCTGACGGTAACAGTTCAAACAGGGAGTGTCCGGGGTGGGAAATGTCCTTTATAATACTCTGGGATTTTTTGATGCAGCGGGAACTGTGTAAGTCCTCCAAGGTAAGGAGAGGGCAGCCGACAATCCTCTGGGCGTTGTCAATGGCCCTCTGGAGCGCTTTCCTCTGAGCCGCTGTGCAGCTGGTGTACCATACGCATACACAGTATGTTAGGATGCTCTCAATGGAGCACCGATAAAAGGACAGCAGCAGTCTCTGAGTGATGTTATTCTTCCTGAGCACCCTCAGGAAGTGCAGTCTCTGCTGGACCTTTTTCAGCAGCGCAGAGGTGTTCACGCTCCACGTCAGGTCCTCCTCAATATGGATTCCCAGGAAGCGGAAATCCGCCACCCTCTCCACACAGTCCCCTCTGATAATTAATGGTACCATGTCCGTTTTATTCTTTCTGAAGTCTATTATTATTTCCTTTGTCTTTAAGGTGTTGAGGAGCAGGTTATTTTCTCCACACCACACTGTCAGCTGCTCCACCTCATCCCGGTAGGCGTACTCGTCCCCCCCGGAGATGAGTCCCACCACCGTAGTGTCATCCGCAAATTTGACAATGGTGTTGCTGTGGTGGGCGGGGGTGCAGTCATGTGTGTAGATGGTGTAGAGCAGGGCCTCAGCACGCAGCCCTGTGGAGAGCCGGAACTGAGGCTGAGGGCCGTGGATGTGTGATGGCCCACTCTGACTCTCTGGCTGCGACCCGACAGGAAGCTATTTATCCACATGCAGGTGGAGTGTGGAAGTCCCAAGTCCCCCAGTTTGTGGGGAAGGATGGTATTAAAGGCAGAGCTGTAGTCCACAAAGAGCATCCGCACGTAGCTCCCCCGCTGCTCCAGGTGGGACAGTGCAGCATGGAGAGCTGTGGCTACAGCGTCCTCTGTAGATCTATTCGCTCTGTACGCAAACTGGTGGGGGTCAAAGCTTCGGGGCAGGAGTGATGTGATGTGACCCCGGACCAGTTTTTCAAAACACTTCATCACCACTGGTGTGAGTGCGACTGGCCGGTAGTCGTTGAGGCTGGAAATGTGGGTTTTTTTGGGCAAGGGGACTATGGTTGCGGACTTCAGACAGGGTGGAACAGTGGACTGGGCCAGAGACTGGTTGAAAATCCTCGTACAGACTCCAGCCAGCTGGTCAGCGCAGTCCTTCAGCACGCGTCCAGAGACGCCGTCGGGTCCAGTAGCCTTCCTTGGATTGATGGCCCGCAGCGTGCGCCTCACCTCATGCTCCTCTATCTTGAGGGTTAGGCTGCTGTGGACCATGTGGTGTGATGTGGCTGTCTCGGGTGGCTCCACTTCAAAGCGAGCAAAGAAGAGGTTCAGCTCCTCTGCCAACGAGGCGTCACCTTCAGCAGCTCCAAGGTTGGTCTTGTAGTTGGTGAGATACTGGATCCCCTGCCACAGTTGAGGTTATAGCCAGGTGACAGATCATTGATCCTGACATTAACACTTCACCGCTGATACAATCTGGTGCTGGGAATTTCCAGTATTTTCATATTTTTAGATTTACGTTTGCATTTGCATTTGCTATAGCTCTTTATCCAATTCTCTGGTGCAGCATTCCTAGCACTGATCTCCGCAGGCTTCCCCATCCACAGCATGTCAATGTACACCTGAAGGGCCTTCACGTCCCTCCTCATCACCTGATCCATTGGTCTCCAGTCTTAAGATAAAATATTGAAGTTCTTCTCTTGCCCAGATGCTCACCTTTTACTGCAAAGTCTCTGGAATGATTTCTATCATCTCAAGCAGCACTCCCCTAAAATGTATTGACACTATTCATTTCAAATATTCTCCATGGTAGCACATTCCACATTGTCATCATTCTTCTTTACTGAATTCCCTACGAATAAGTAAAAGCGAGATTCATCAGAGGTTGCTGCAAATTGATTATTTAATAGTATTGAGTGGCAGCTTCATATTCATTGTACAATCCAAGCCTATGTTCTCACTGGCCTGCATCAAGGAGGGCCTCTTGTTGACATGGCAAGGTCAAAGTACCTGACGCTCTTTTGGTGGTACACCGGTCCTGGGTCTGCTGGCTCTAGGCGATGGGCTCCCCTTCATCAAGCATGGCCTGTTGTTGACATGGTAAGACTATATACCTGTTTATTCCATTGATATCTATTAGTGGTACACTGATCCAGGCACTGCCTGCTCTTGGGGGAGAAGTTACCATGTATCATGGAGGAGCTTTAATTGATATGGTAAGGTCCATGTACCTGATTCATTGTACACCAGTCCGGGCGCTGCCAGCACTGGTGGAACAGGTTACCCTACATCAAGGAAGGTCTCTGCTGACATTGTAAATGAATATGTTCCTGATTCTCTGTCGGTGGTACACCAGGTCTGGGTGGCACGATGACCCTACATGAAGGAGGAGCTGTAGCATAGTAAGGTATATGTACCTGCTTCTCTGTATACTGGTCTGGTCCCTGCCACAGGTGACACAGATTACCCTACAGCAAGGAGGGCCAGTTGTTAACAGGGCAAGGTTTCTAAAACCGGATTCATTGCATGGGCCACGGATCACTTTTTTGGCTAGACATGTTTCAATGTCTCCGGCTTTGGACGAGGCGCTGCTGTGCTCTGAGCAACCTGGTCGTGAGTGTTGGAGAGCCGGGGTGGAGAGAGGGATGGAAGCAGAAGCAGCGGCAAGGACAGATGCAGACGGGGAGCTGGGGCTGGCGAGTGTTTGCCGGCTGGCGAGTCACCCGCTGCAGCTCCGGCCATGGAGCAGCCTCAGTGTAAGAGCCCTGGGCCGTCGGAGGCATTGGAAGTGTTGCGCCGCTGCTATGAGAGTCTCTGCGCCAAATTCGCCCTGGTGACCGGTATGGACCAGACTGCGGCTCGGTGCATCCTGGAGGACAACCAATGGCTGCTGGAAGTAGGTACCAAGCACTGGGTAGAAGTGGTGGAAGATAGTGGTCTTCAAATGGGGGTGGTTGGAGAAAGCATCCTGCTTGCCTGCTAGATTTTCATTTACTGTAACTGCAGGAAAAATGTTCCCGATGTTGGGGGAGCCCAGAACCAGGGGACACAGTTTAAGAATAAGTGCTAGGCCATTTATGACTGTGATGAGGACAAACTTTCTTCACCCAGAGAGTTGTGAATCTGTGGAATTCTCTGCCACAGAAGGCAATGGAGGCCAATTCACTGGATGTTTTCAAGAGAGTTACATTTAGCTCTTGGGGCTAGCGAAATTAAGGGATATGGGGAAAAAACAAGAAAGGGGTACTGATTTCAGATGAACAGCCATGATCATATTGAATGGCAGTGCTGGCTCGAAAGGCCGAATAGCCTATTCCTGCACCTATTTTCTATGTTTCTATGCTTGAGTATATGGCAATAAAACTCGACCGCTTGATTTTCAAGCATTCATGCATGGTGGAGGTATAATGTAGTCATAGAGCGATACAGTGTGAAAACAGGCCCTTCGACCCAACGTGCCCACATCCGCCAACATGTCCCACTACACAACCTGCTTTTGGTCCATATCCCCTCCAAACCTGTCCTATCCATGTATCAGTCTAACTGTTTCTTAAATGTTGGGATAGTCCCTGCCTCAACTACCTCCTCTGGCAGCTTGTTCCATGCACTCACCACCCTTTGTGTGGAAAAAGTTACCCCTCAGATTCCTATGAAATCTTTTCCCCTTCACCTTAAATCTGTCCTCTGGTCCTCAATTCACATACTCTGGGCAAGAGATCCAGTGCATTGAAATGTATATTTGAAATGCATTTTAGATTTCTCAAAAGTCTTACTTTTAAAAAAGTAATGTGTCCACAAACATATACGCCCTTTATTAATGTCATGGTTTGATGATTCTAAATTCAAATCAAAATGAAATATACGTCAAAAGGAGAACGCATACTTTCAAAATACTCTGATTTTTTTCCCTGAGCAAAACATAATTTGTATGACTTTGCAAAATCCGGAAATGTTATGATTGTCCTTCTTTCCAACTACAAACAAAAAGAAATAGCACTTGAAATTATAACACATTTGAAAGTTTTTTTGTCAAATTTTCTGGCCCGTGGAAGGCACTGGCATCAATCAGGGGGAGGGGGATGGGGGATATATCCCCCCACTTTGAGGTGGGGGATGGCCTGTATTATTATCCCCCAGTTTTTGGAGGTCGAGCAATAACAAAAATAATAATCACTTGCTCCTATTTCTCATGTAGGCCTTACATTATCTTAAAAATGCTTCAAACAAAAAACATTGAAATCATACTTCTACAATGCACTAAAACATGATTTTAATATATCAAATTTCAAAAAGTCCCTACCCCCCCCCCTCCACACCCTTCCCCCACTCAGTCACTCCACTCCCTCGCCAGGTACCTCCAAGGCCTGTGATCAGTGATCGCTCAAACCCCCCACTTGTCAAAAACGCTCCACGGCCCCTACATTGTACACAGGCCCAGGGGAGGTCAGCTCTGGGGAGAGAGGTCACAAGGAAGGGAATCAAACTTCCCTTGATTATATGTACCTGTCTCTTCTGTACAGAAGAAATTTCAGGTGCCCTGGCTGAGATTTATGAATCATCATTAAATATGAATGACATGCCGGAAGACTGGTGGGTGACAAATATTGTGCCTCTATTTTAGAAGGGCTGCAGGGAAAGCCTGGGAACTGCAGACCAGTGAGTCTAACATCTACACTAGTCCCACCTGCCTGTTTGGCCTTCGTGGGAGATCATGTCTCACAAATCAGATAGAATGTTTTGAAAATGTGAACAAAAGTATTGATAAGAGCAGTTGTAGATGCTATTAATATGGATTTCTGCAAGACATTTGATATGGCAGCCTGCTCTGGGAGGTTAGATTGCATGGGATCCAAGGAGAATAGCTGAGGGCTTGTTTCCATGCTGTATAACTCTGTAATTCAATGTACAGCAGTCCAGGTGTGGACAGCTCCAGGGGGAGGTTACCCAACATGGCCAGTGGTTGATATTTCAAGGAGTATGGACCTGACCGCTGATTCACTGTACACCAGTGTTGTAATGTTACCCTACATTTAGGAGGACCAGTGGTAGATGCAGGAAGATTGTTCCCGATGTTGGGGAAGTCCAGAACAAGGGGTCACAGTTTAAGGATAAGGGGGAAATCTTTCAGGACCGAGATGAGGAAAACATTTTTCACACAGAGAGTGGTGAATATCTGGAATTCTCTGCCACAGAAGGTAGTTGAGGCCAGTTCATTGGCTATATTTAAGGAGTTAGATGTGGCCCTTGTGGCTAAAGGGATCAGGGGGTATAGAGAGAAGGCAGGTACAGGATACTGAGTTGGATGATCAGCCATGATCATATTGAATGGCGGTGCAGGCTCGAAGGGCAGAATGGCTTACTCCTGCACCTATTTTCTATGTCTAGACATGGCAAGGTCTATGTATCTGCCAGCTCTGGAGGTACCAGGTTACCCTCCATGGAGGATGATCTGTAGTTAACAAGGTGATGTGTGTGTACCTGATTCTATCTATGTATCTGCCAGCTCTGGAGGTACCAGGTTACCCTCCATGGAGGATGATCTGTAGTTGACACGGTGATGTGTGTGTACCTGATTATCTCTATGTGGTTCCAGCAATGGCGCCAGGAATCACCTCCATAGCAACTGCAGCCACACACGTGGCGACACCTATTGGCGGGGAGGGGTAGTTGCGCCTTCCCCTCACGTGACCGTTCCCGGCATGCTCCTCTCCATTCCGGAGCCGCCGCCACCCGCCTGACGAGCGGAACCGAAAGTCGAGTCCGCAGCGCAGCCGCTGTCCGGGGGAAGGGGTTTGAAGTCCCACGGCTGCCTGTCCGCCGCTCCGTCCGTCAGCCCGCCATCGCCATCGCCATCGCCTCGCCTCGCCGCGACCTGCTCACGGTCCGACTGGGGGTGGCAGGCGCACCTTTCGAAGGCGGATGACATGTTGTGGGGAAGGTAATGAGCCAAAGACCCCTGAGCACTCGGGTGAACAAGCGGCAGCGCTGGAATGACTGGGACACAAGGTGAGAGAGCGGAGCGGAGCTGAGCGCGGCCTACAGAAAGCGGCGGGGTTCCTCACGTCCCGCCCTGGGCGCCCACCCATCCACCGTCTGCCGCTCAACAGTCACCCACTTCCCGAAACCCCACACTACCGGCACAATGTGCGACAGCAGCCCCGTCAGCGGTCATCAGAGCCCGGGCACCGACTCTGCTGGAGCCGAGGCTGCGCTCAGGCCTAGTGCTGTCAAGCTAAATGCGCCAACTCAACGGTGTGTTAGTTTGTTTTGACGTGTGGTTATCGCGTTACGCCAAAGTTAGGGTTTAAAAAATGTTTAATTTGAAGTGGCAACTCCACTATAGTACAGGGGTTTCGATTCCGTAAATTTGATCAACGCGTGTCATTTATTGCAAGTGTGCACCAATCATGATCCATGAGCTAACATTTTGCTTTTTTCATCATTTAAATTGTCAAGCAAGTAAGCACTTGGGAGTTAATGATAATCTGGAAGAATGGTTAGTGAAGTTTATAATGTATGACGCAAAAGCTTAATTGGAATTTGACTTTTATTGGAATCCTTTTCTGTTTGACAACTGATGGGGGCATTCCATACATCGTGGAAAGTCCTGGACACATTTGAGTTCAATCTTTGTTGTAAAATGCACAGATATTACAAGCTACCTTGACGCAGATAATTGCATAAAAAAGTGAAACTATCCAAAGTGATCCAAAAGGAAAATGTTGCAAAGGAAAAGAAAAGATGAAAAATGTTGGAGATATTCAGCACGTCAGATGGCATCTGGGGAAAGCGAAACTTAGTTATTTTTTCAGGTTGCTATATTTTGTCTGATCAGGTCATTGAACCATTGAGTATTTCCAGCATTTTGTGTATTCATTTCTATCCAAAAATCATTTCCATTTCATATGTTTAGTTTAATTGTGTAAATATGATTCAACTTGTGTTTAACATGTTAAAGTGGACAAGTTGTATGGTTCCACTTCTGCCTCTGATTCATATTTGTTAAGCTGAGTAATTAAAATGGTTATCAAGGCAAAACAAACCGGATCTGGATTTTTAAAAATTCCTAGAGAAACAACCTCCCCCTTGCCACCTCCCCTTCTACATATAGGGGGGTTGCACGTAAGGTCACTGGGTCATAGGGCTTGACGCACGGAGCCGCTCAATCCATCTGGAGGACATATTAATGCAAGAAATGCGTTCTTTCCTACCTGTTAAAAACCGCCAAAATGTTGAATTTTTGCGCTGAAAAAAATTGTGGAAGTCGGGGTAAGTGTGAGAGACATGTACCCAACTTTAGAATTCCAAAAGTGAAGCGAAATGTAGGTAAAGAGAAGCGAGAGCTGAAGGGGCTACAGCAGCTAAAGTGCTTGGTAAACATTGGCTGTGCAGATATCGGAATTGAAAATATTGGGAATTATCGCGTTTCCTCACTGCATTTCATCAACAGTAAGGCATTATTTGTGTTTTTTCTTGATTCCTTTGGTATCTAAAAAGTCTCAGAAGTGATAAATCTGGCTGTAATTTTTTCTTCAGATGCGTTTTCATTTTGTATGTAAAAACCCACTTGAGAGGGCGATTAAAAAAATGTACAGCCAAATTGATCACTTCTGAAACTTTTTAGATGCCAAAGGAATCAAGAAAAAACACAAATAATGCCTTAGTTGATGAAATGCAGTGAGCAAACGGCCAATGTTTGCCAAGCACTGTCTGTTGTCCCTTCAGCTCTCGCTTCTATCTACCGTCATTTCTCCTCACTTTTGGAATTCTGAAGTAGGCTAATTGTCTCACACGCTTATCCCGATTTCCATAATTATTTACAGCGCAAAAATTGACATTGCGGCGGGTTTTAACGGGCCCGCTACGCTGGAAACAATGGTAAGTGCCTACCTGCGGTTCATCGCGTGTACTCCACTTGGAGTAGCGTAGCAACAGTACGGGTCATGGGTCGTGACCTGACTGCCGTGAAACCTCCCTATACTCCTTTCTCTGGCGCAACAAATTTTTACCTTTTCTAACCTTATCTCACACCTTTTATAACATGTATAAGAACAGGGCCGAAGGCCCTCAATGTCTGTGCTATGCATGATGTTAAGCCCATCAATGATCTACCTGCACATACACAATATCGTCCAATGCCTACTTATCCATATTCCTATCCAAAAGTCTTGTAGATGCTGTTAACATATCTGCTTCAGCCACCGCCCTAGCTGCTTGTTCTAGGCATTCACCACCCACTGTACTTAAAATAAAATCTTGCCCTGCACATCTCCTTTAAACTTTGTCCCTCTCACCTTAAAACTATGCCCTGCTCTGACAGACTGGTTACTCTGCAGTATACAGTGCAAATAGTTTTAACAAACCTCTCTGACCATGAGTGTGGTCATCACTATTGTTTGAAATAGTACATTAAAATATAAATATAAAAACATTGCCTACATATCCATATTCTTATCCAAAAGAATATTCTGGGAATATATTATTTTTGAAAATTAGGAGGGTAGGGGGGGGGGGGGGGGGGGGGGGGGGGGGGAGTTAGCATTTTAGGTTGGTGACCCATCATCAGACCTCGTGTATCCTGGATCAGAGGGCAAGATTGAAAGAGATGGTGAAAAAGCCGGGGGGGTGCCACTGGGTGATATGAGACCGAGGGAAAGTTGGGAGAGATACTGGAATTGAAGAACTGTTGACGTACGTAAAATGGTGGAAATATTTTCTGCTGAAACGCCAAAATATAGTGGCTTTGAGATGGCATGATTTGGATTGATTGCAGAAAGAGACAATAGATAATCGGTGCAGGAGTAGGCCATAAGGCCCTTCAAGCCAGCACTGCCATTCAATGTGATCATGGCTGATCATCCTCAATCAGTATCCTGTTCCTGCCTTCTCCCCATATCCCCTCACTCCTCTATCTTCAAGAGCCCCATCTAGCTCTCTCTTGAAAATTTCCAGAGAACTGGCCTCCACCGCCCTCTGAGGCAGAGAATTCCACAGACTCACAACTCTCTGTGTGAAAAAGTGTTTCCTCATCTCCATTCTAAATGGCTTACCCCTTATTCTTAAACTGTGGCCCCTGGTTCTGGACTCCCCCACATCGTGAACATGTTTCCTGCCTCTAGATTGTCCAAACCCTCAATAATCTTATATGTTACAATAAGATTCCCTCTCATCCTTCTAAATTCCATGGTATACAAGCCCAGCCGCTCCATTCTCTCTGCATATGACAGTCCCCCAATCCCTGAAATTAACCTTGTGAACCTACACTGAACTCCCTCAATAGCAAGAATGTCCTTCCTCATATTTGGAGACCAAAACTGCACACAATACTCCAGGTGTGGTCTCACTAGGGCCCTGTACAACCGCAGAAGGGCCTCTTTGCTCCTATACTCAACTCCTCTTGTTATGAAGACCAACAGTCCATACACTTTCTTCACTGCCTGCTGTATCTGCATGCTTACTTTCATTGCCTGATGAACAAGAACCCCCAGTTCCCGTTGTACTTCCCCATTTCCCAAAATGACAGCATTTAGATAAAAATCTGCCTTCCTGTTTTGCTACCAAAGTGGATAACCTCACGTTTATCCACATTAAACTGCATCTGCTATGCATCTGCCCACTCACCCAACCTGTCCAAGTCACCCTGCATTCTCATAGCATCCTCCTCACAATTCTGAAAGGGACTCGTTAATCCCCACTCTTTGTTTCCTGTCTGCCAACCAATTTTCCATCCATGTCAGCACTCTACCCCCAATACCATATGCCCTAATTTTGCCCACTAATCTATGTGGAACCTTATCAAATGCTTTCTGAAAGTCCAGGTACACTACATCCACTGGCTCTCCCTTGTCCATATTCCTAGATACATCCTCAAAAAATCCCAGAAGATTAGCCAAGCATGATTTCCCCTTCGTAAATCCATGCTAACTCGGACCGATCCTGTTACTGCTATCCAAATGTTCTGCTATTTCATCTTTTATCATTGAATCCAGCACCTTCCCCACTACCGATGTCAGACTAACTGGTCTATAATTCCCTATTTTCTCTCTCCCACCTTTCTGAAAAAGTGGGAAAACATTAGCTACCCTCCAATTCACTGGAACTGATCCTGAATCTATAGAACATTGGAAAATGATCACCAATGCGTCCACAATTTCAAGAGCCACCTCCGTAAGTACCCTGGGATGCAGACCATCAGGGCTGTGTAGGTGCTGACAAATGGTATAAAACAAGGATCTTGCGGCATGCTGAGAACTGTGCTACGAGAGAATCTGGATAGGTTGAACATATCAGTGAATGATGAAATCCACTTAGGATGTATTGGAGACAGACATTTGCTAAGAAAAAATATAGTCATGGAATCGTACAGCTTGGAAATGGGCCCTTCAGCCCAACTTGTCCATGCCGACCAAGATGCCCCATCTATGCTAGTTCCACATGCCTGTGTTTGGCCCATATCTCCTGCCTCAGCCTTTTCTTCTGGCAACTCATTCCATGTGGAAAACGTTGCCCCTCAGGTTCCTATTAAATCTTTCTCCTCTCACCTTCAACCTACTGTATGTCCTCCGGTTCATAAGTCCTGCACTTTGGGTAAAATACTCTATGCGTTCACCCTCTCTATTCCCCTACATGATTCTATAAGCTGACCCCTCATCCTCCTGCACTCCAAGGGTTTTTTAATTTGTTGAATTTTTTTGTTTGTTTTAGTATTCTATTGAGTAATCTGTTTGCAAACATACCTACCATGCCACTGCAAGTAAGAATTTCATTGTTCTGTTTCAGTACTGAAATCTGACAATTTAACACTCGAGAGACACTCAAGTCAAGTCAAGTTTTATTCGTCACTTGCACATAAAGTGCAGTGAAATGAATTTGCTTCATTCGGTTATTTTGTTACCTTCAACCTATCTATTCCCTTCAAGATTTTATATACCTTTATATGATCAACCCTCAGCCTCCTGAGCTCCAAGAAATAAACACCTAGTATCCCTATAGCTCAGGCGCTCCAGTCCTGGTGACATCCTCACTAAATCTTCTCTGCATACTTTCCAGCTTACAATCAATCAATCAGTTTTATTCATCACATTGCACATAAAGTGCAAGTGAAATGAATTTGCCAGCAGCTGTACAATGATAAAGAACACACAAAAACACACTAAAAATTTAACACAAACCTCCACCACAGCATTCATCACTGTGGTGAAGGCACAAAATTTGGCCAGTCCTCCTCCATTTTCCCCCGTGGTCGGGATCTCAACTCTCTGCAGCCACCGCTGCGGGCGTCTGGATGTACAGACAGGTAAAAGTCCAGGTGCCATGAAAGTGAGTTAATGAGATGTGCCATGAGTTAATGAGATGTGCCATGAAAGTGAGTTTCTTATTGAAGAGTAGAAGGTAAAGAAATCACTAAGAGTAAATAAATCAAAAGAGGCAGTTGGAGAGCAGTGTCAAACCTCAAGAACCAAACCTCAAATCTTACTTTACAAAAAAGGACACATAGTAATGGAGGAACTTAGCGGGTCATTCAACATCTCTGGAGAACATAGATAGGTGACAATAGACAATAGGTGCAGGATTAGGCCATTTGGCCTTTCAAGCCAGCACCGTCATTCAATGTGCTCATCGCTGACCATCCACAATCAGTACCCCGTTCCTGCCTTCTCCCCATATCCCCTCACTCCGCTATCTTCAAGAGCCCTATCTAGTCTCTCTTGAAAGTTTCCAGAGAACCGGCCTCCACTGCTCTCTGAGGCAGAGAATTCCACAGACTCACAATTCTCTGTGTGAAAAAGTGTTTCCTCATCTCCGTTCTAAATGGCTTACCCCTTAGTCTTAAACTGTGGCCCCTGGTTCTGGACTCCCCCAACATCGGGAACATGTTTCCTGTTTCTAGCGTGTCCAAACCCTTAATAATCTTATATGTATCAATAAGATTGCCTCTCATCCTTCTAAATTCCAGAGCATGCAAGCCCAGCCGCTCCATTCTATCAACATATGACAGTTCTGCAATCCCGGGAATTAATCATGTAAACCTACGCTGCACTCCCTCAATAGGGACTTCGGCTTGTACACGCTAGAATTTAGAAGATTGAGGGGGGATCTTATAGAAACTTACAAAATTCTTAAGGGGTTGGACAGGCTAGATGCAGGAAGATTATTCCCGATGTTGGGGAAGTCCAGAACTAGGGGTCACAGTTTAAGGATAAGAGGGAAGTCTTTTAGGACCGAGATGAGAAAATCATTTTTTTACACAGAGAGTGGTGAATCTGTGGAATTCTCTGCCACAGAAGGTAGTTGAGGCCAGTACATTGGCTATATTTAAGAGGGAGTTAGATGTGGCCCTTGTGGCTAAAGGGATCAGGGGGTATGGAGAGAAGGCAGGGATGGGATACTGAGATCATATCGAATGGCGGTGCAGGCACGAAGGGCCGAATGGCCTACTCCTGCACCTATTTTCTATGTTTCTAATAGCAAGAATGTCCTTCCTTAATTTTGGAGACCAAAACTGCACACAATACTCCAGGTGTGGTCTCACTAGGGACCTGTACAACTGCAGAAGGACCTCTTTGCTCCTATACTCAACTCCTCTTGTTATGAAGGCCAGCATGCCATTTGCTTTCTTCACTGCCTACTGTACCTGCACGCTTACTTTCATGGACTGATGAACAAGGACCCCCCAGATCCCATTGTGCATCCTCTTTTCCCAACTTGACACCATTTAGATATTAATCTGCCTTCCTGTTTTTGCCACCAAAGTGGATAACCTCACTTTTATCCACATTAAACTGCATCTGCCATGTATCTGCCCACTCACCCAACCTGTCCAAGTCACTCTGCATCCTCATAGCATCCTCCTCACAGTTCACACTGCCACCAACTTTGTGTCATCTACATATTTGCTAATATTACTTTTAATCCCTTCATCTAAATCATTAATATGTATTGTAAATAACTGCGGTCCCAGCACCGAACCTTGCGGTACCCCACTAGTCACTGCCTGCCATCTGAAAGGGTCCTGTTAATCACTACTCTTTGTTTCCTGTCTGCCAACCAAACTTCTATCCATGTCAGCACCCTTCCCCCAATACCATGTGCTTTAATTTTGTGCATTAATCTCCTATGTGGGAGCTTATCGAAGGCTTTCTGAAAGTCTAGGTACACTAGGTACGTCCAGGTGATGCTTCGGGTCGGAACATTATGATGTCATGAAGATGTGAGATACCTGTCTTCAACAGTCAGAACAGGGGGGTTACTGCAGAGGTTGCAGAGGAGATTATGTCTGAGATGGAGAGGTTTAGTTATTAGGATAGACTATAGAGAGATTATGTTTGTCCTCCTTGGGGCATGATGGGAGATATATATTGAGGTATATAAAATTAAGAAGGGTATAGAAATGGTACACTGTTGCAAAGCTTCCTCCATATTCAGATTAGTGTAGAGGGAGTGCAGAGAAGGTTCACCAGACTGATTCCTGGGATGTCAGGACTGTCTTATGAAGAAAGACTGGATAGACTTGATTTATACTCTCTAGAATTTAGGAGATTGAGAGGGGATCTTATAGAAACTTACAAAATTCTTAAGGGGCTGGACAGGCTAGATGCAGGAAGATTGTTCCCGATGTTGGGGAAGTCCAGGACAAGGGGCCACAGCTTAAGGATAAGGGGAAATCCTTTAAAACCGAGAGGAGAAAAACTTTTTTTCACACAGAGAGTGGTGAATCTCTGGAACTCTCTGCCACAGAGGGTAGTTGAGGCCAGTTCATTGGCTATATTTAAGAGGGAGTTAGATGTGGCCCTTGTGGCTAAGGGGATCAGAGGGTATGGAGAGAAGGCAGGTACGGGATACTGAGTTGGA
Source organism: Amblyraja radiata (assembly GCF_010909765.2). Lineage (NCBI taxonomy): Eukaryota > Metazoa > Chordata > Chondrichthyes > Rajiformes > Rajidae > Amblyraja > Amblyraja radiata. Next base: position 43,588,654 of record NC_045977.1, read on the forward strand.
TGATCAGCCATGATCATATTGAATGGCGGTGCAGGCTCGAAGGGCCGAATGGCCTACTCCTGCACCTAATTTCTATGTTTCTATGTATACCAGAGTGCGCTGACATTTCTTTTTCGCATGCAGCTCATAGGTATATGCGGTAATGATAAATACTGCAATAAAAAGTACAAAACAGTAAAAGTGTGCAAAGATTGCAGTGTCGAGTGTGTTTAAATTGTCATGTGCACTGGGGCCAGAGCAATGAAATTCTTACTGGCTGCAGCTTTACAGGCACATCAAACGCAACAAATTAGTATGCAATAATTATCAGTTATTCTCGGTAAACAAGTCCATGATAGTGCAAGCCAAGGTACGCGGTGCAACTTCACTACAAAGTGCAGAGTATGCAGTGCTAATGTAGTGTTGTAGTTAGGATTGTGCAGGGTGCTCAAGAGCCTGATGGAAGAAGCTATCCTTGATGTGTAGGAAAGAACTGCAGACGCTGGTTTAAATCAAAGGTCAGCACAAAAAGCTGGAGTAACTCAGCGGGACAGGCAGCATCTCTGGAGAGAAGGAATGGGTGATGTTTTGGGTCGAGACCCTTCTTCAGACTGATCAATCTATCCTTGATGCTGGATATAATGGTTTTCAGGATCTTCCAAAAGGTAGCATGACTGGGATGTTGTGGGTGTTTGATATTAACTGCTTTCTTGAGGTAAAGCTTCCTGTGTAGCCCTTTGATGGTGAGGGGATTGATACCTGTGATGGACTGGGCAATGTCCAATACTTCATGCAGCCTAGTTCATTCTGATTGTTTGAATTACTGAACCAGGCCGTGATGCAACCATTCAGTATACTCTCCACCATACAGGAACTTAAATCTCATCACTTTCTCCACCACCGTCCTGCCGATGAAGACATTGCCGATCATCTTTCTCTCTCTGAGGGCGACAATCAACTTTTTGGTCTTGCTTGTTCTGGCACTACTCAACCAGATTATCAATATCCCTCCTGTACTCTGATTCATCATTCCCCTAATGGGCAGCATTATTGGAAAATTTAGAGAAGGTGTTGGAGCTGAATTGTGGGTAGAGGGAGAACAGAGCACTGGACTGAGCAAGCAGCTGTGAGGCACTGCTGTGCTAATTGCCTTTGAGGATGAGGTGTTGTCAATTCGTTCTGATTGAGGTTGCTGATGAGGAAGTCAGTTACATGGGGAGAGCAGAGGTTCAGTTCAGAGTTTGAAGATAAGTTTGGGAAGGATGATGGTGTTGAACGCCAAGCTGTAGTCGATGACCAACAGACATGTGTTCCTGAATCTGTAGTAGTGAAAAAAAATGAAGTAAGGCAACAGAATGAGGTATTCTAAGAATAAGAGTATTTGGCAGCATCTCCAAAAAGGTGTGAAAGATATATTCAGGAGTCTGATAGCAATAAGGAAGAAGCTGTTCTTAAGCTTGGACATCAGGGTTTTTTGTAATCTAGGGGATTTATAATTATGAATCTTGCCCCAGAGCATTGCAAAGATGTGCCATATAGAAAAAAATGCAATTACAAATTAAATCCTTTGTTGGGTTTTTGTTTTGGCATGATTTCTGTCAGAGTGCGATTAAATCTCTAAATGTGATTATGGTGTATATTCTAAAGAACTTGTGAATAGGATAACATCGACATGATGTAGGAGGTGTCAATGGTCCCTTATATTCTAGGTCCACTCACGGTGATCATGTTAATCCATTTTGTCCTAATTTATTTATTTATTTTCTTAGCTTGTTTTCTCACACCTGCCCATTAACATTCTCTCAACCTCTTTCTTCACCTCTTCCCCCCTGGAATATTTTGCCCATTATCCACCCACAATATGATAACTTGCCTGCAAATTAAATATGTGGAATCCAGAAGGGAACACCGGGAAAAGTGTTGTTTTCCTCAACAGATATTGGACAATAGAGGCTTATAACAACTGGAGCATAGAAAAGTATGAGATAATAAGATATCAAGTGGGGAGTTTGAGTGCATGTGGAGAAAAAGTTTCCCATATGGAAGAATCTGGAATCAAGGTCACAGTTTTTAAAATAAGGGATAATATTTAAGACATGAAGCACAGTTTTTTTTTCTGACGATCCCTGGTCCCTGCACTCATCCTCAAAGATTAAAAGCAGTCTCTGAATGCAGATTTGAGTTACATAGTTGTGATCTTATTAAATGGCAGAGCCAATTTAGCAACTAAAGGAGGAGTTGTGTGGCTACCCTTGCTCCTTGTATCTAATTCTCTGCTGGACTTTTACAATAGTAAAGTTTTCAAAAGATAGACTGTGGAAAAACACTTTTTTTGATATTATTTACTGTCCTTGCAATTATTATAACTACGACCATATCTGTTCCTATACCTTTACTTTCATGTGTTTCTAATTTAGGATTGACATTGCGACAGCCGATCAAGACAATTTGAAGTATCCTTTGGCCAGGGATCGGGGCAGTTCTGCCTCATACGGATTGCATTCTACCAGTTCTGCCAGCGTGTCTCGACATAGACATGATGACATTCGAATCCTCACTGGATTTCAAAATGAAGAAGGGGGTAAGACAGCTTAATGCTTCAGTTGTTTTCTACTTTTCTATATTGCATTATTTTAACATTTGTTTTGTGTAAATTAAGATTTGTTTATTTTCTGTATACGATAATGCTTCTATTCCAGAACCAGGGGCCACAGTTTAAGAATAAGGGGTAAGCCATTTAGAACAGAGGCGAGGAAACACTTTTTCTCACAGAGTTGTGAGTCTGTGGAATTCTCTGCCTCAGAGGGTGGTGAAGGCCGGTTCTCTGGATACTTTCAAGAGAGAACTAGATAGGGCTCTTAGAAGGCCACCCGACCCGTGGAGCTGGAGAACGCCACCCGACCCGTGGAGCTGGAGAACGCCACCCGACCCGTGGAGCTGGAGAACGCCACCCGACCCGTGGAGCTGGAGAACGCCACCCGACCCGTGGAGCTGGAGAACGCTACCCGACCCGTGGAGCTGGAGAACGCCACCCGACCTGTCTCATTGTTCCTGCTCCCTAAGTACTCCCCACTCATCAGACGGGTTAAACCAACTGTGAGGACAGTTAAAGTCTGGTCAGAGTAAGCGGACTTCACACTTCAGCAGTGTTTTGGAAACACTGACTGGAAGGCGTTTGCAGCCCAGGCCACCCTTGACTCCCACACGCACATTGATTCCTACACATCCTCTGTTCTGGACTTTATAAACTCCACCATCAATAGTGTCACCTCCCTCAAACAGGTGACCATATTCCCGAATCATAAGCCATGGATGAACAGCGAGGTCAGGCTACTGTGATGGCCTGGATGCCTTGCCACATGCGTCGGGGGTCGGAGTTGTTGTTGAAGTGCTCCTCAATCCTGAGCTTATGGCAGTGCTTGGCCTTCTTGATGCCCCTCTTCAGGTCTGTGCATTTATGTAAATAAAGCATGGTGCACGGATTCCACCATCATCGAGAGTCACTGCTCAGCTAACCTTGAGTTCGCACGTAAAGCTGCTGGCCCTGACGGCATCCCCGGGCGCGTGCTCAGGGCCTGTGCTGCGCAGCTGACAGACGCCTGGACTGACATCTTCAACCTGTCACTTGCCCAAGCAGTTGTCCCCACGTGCCTTAAAGCCACCTCCATCGTGCCAGTGCCAAAACACTCCACTGCGGCAAGCCTCAACTACTTCCGCCCAGTTGCACTTACCCCCATCATCACCAAGTGCTTCGAGAGGCTGGTCCTGGCACACCTCAAAAGCTGCCTACCCCCCACACTGGATCCCTATCAGTTTGCCTACCACAAGAACAGGAGTACGGAGGATGCCATCTCAACGGCAATTCACTCCGCCCTCTCCCACCTCGACAACAGAGACACTTACGTAAGAATGCTGTTCATCGATTACAGCTCAGCATTCAACACCATTATACCATCAAAACTGATCACCAAACTCGGTAGGTACACAAAATTGCTGGGGAATTTTGTGTACTTCCTACTGGGAGTTCCCTTTTGAGCACCAAACTCGGTAACCTGGGCATCGACCCCTCCCTCTGCAACTGGATACTGGACTTTCTAACCAACAGACCCCAGTCTGTTAGGTTAGACAAGCACACCTCTTCAACCCTCACCCTGAACACCGGTGTTCCACAGGGCTGTGTGCTGAGCCCCCTCCTCTACTCCCTCTTCACCTATGACTGCACACCTGTACATGGTACTAACACCATCATCAAGTATGCAGATGATACAACGGTGATTGGCCTCATCAGCAACAACGATGAGTCGGCCTACAGGGAGGAGGTCCAGCACTTAGCAGCATGGTGCGCTGACAACAACCTGGCCCTTAACTCCAAGAAGACCAAGGAGCTCATTGTAGACTTCAGGAAGTCCAGGGGCGGCACGCACACCCCCATCCACATTAACGGGACGGAGGTGGAACGTGTTTCTAGCTTCAGGTTCCTGGGAGTCAACATCTCCGATGACCTCTCTTGGACCCACAATACCTCAACTCTGATCAAGAAGGCTCACCAGCGTCTCTTCTTCCTGAGGAGACTGAAGAAGGTCCATCTGTCTCCTCAGGTCCTGGTGAACTTCTACCGCTGCACCATCGAGAGCATCCTTACCAACTGCATCACAGTATGGTATGGCAACTGCTCTGTCTCCGACCGGAAGGCATTGCAGAGGGTGGTGAAAATTGCCCAACGCATCACCGGTTCCTCGCTCCCCTCCATTGAGTCTGTCCAAAGCAAGCATTGTCTGCGGAGGGCGCTCAGCATCGCCAAGGACTGCTCTCACCCCAACCACGGACTGTTTACCTTCCTACCATCCGGGAGGCGCTACAGGTCTCTCCGTTGCCGAACCAGCAGGTCCAGGAACAGCTTCTTCCCGGCGGCTGTCACTCTACACAACAACGTACCTCGGTGACTGCCAATCACCCCCCCCCCCCCCCCCCCCCCCCCCCCCCGGACACTCATTATTATTTATTCAAATCATTTGCTATGTCGCTCTTCCAGGGAGATGCTAAATGCATTTCGTTGTCTCTGTACTGTACACTGACAATGACAATTAAAATTGAATCTGAATCTGAATCTGAATCTAAAGATAGCGGAGTCAGGGGAAATGGCGAGAAGGCAGGAGCGGGGTACTGATTGGGGATGATCAGCCATGATCACATTGAATGGCGGTGCTGGCTCGAAGGGCCGAATGGCCTACTCCTGCACCTATTGTCTATTAAGTAGATTTATAAATCCTTTGCTGGCGAATACATGGAATAATCTGGAGTAACTCAGCGGGGACAGGCAACATCTCTGGAGAGAAGGAATGGGTGACGTTTCGGGTCGAGAACCTTCTTCAGACTGGAGACATCAGACCAACCTCAGTCTCGACCTGAAACGTCTCCCATTCCTTCTCGCCAGACATGTTGCCTGTCCCACTGCGTTAGTCCAGCATTTTGTGTCTATCTTCGGTTTAAATCAGCATCTGCAGGTCCTTCCTACACATAGAATTATCTCATGGATCTCTACATTTTTAAAATAAGAATCTGACACTTCAGATTTGGTGTACTAATGAAGGTTGTGTAATGAAAATTGAAGGTACTAAAATCTGAACATGATGCATCACTATCAACGGTTCAAGAAAGTTGAAGGTAAAATTTCAGATATTAAAAAAAGTTCTCATAATTTCACTTTGTACTTCAAAGATAGTTGTTATTCTTCTTTGTGCAATTTTGTGCCAGATTTTAAGTGGCACATATATTTTCCCCATTGGAATATGGGCATTACTGGCAAGCCTGGCAGTTATTAGCCTGCCTTGACTGTCCTGAGGAAGTGGTGTGCCAAATGGGTAGATGGATAAAAAAAACCTAAGAGAATTGTATACCTGTTTCTGCAGTGGGGCTGCAAATGAGTAAGGATTGTATATTTCCTTCTCTGAATACAACTTTTTTAAAATTTCAAAATATGCTTTATTCGAGAAATAAATATACAATACATGATCCATACAAAACTCCATCTGACATTCTCGGAGGCTATACATACATTCAATACAGTTTCCCCCAAATCACAATTTTTACCCCACACCCTTGCCACTCATGTTGCCCACTGGCGTGGAATCCCTTCCCTTATTTTGAGGGGCGTCTCCACAACACCCTGCCCCCCATGTACAGCAGCGGAAGGACCCTAGACTGGTCCTCCCCCACCGAGCCTTGGTGTTGGCTGCACCGAGCTTCAGGGCATACCTCAGCACGTACACTCCTGCAGTCTGCAGCGAGCCAGTCGGCAACATTCCCCGACGGACATCTCGCTCTGCTGGGTGGTCAACAACGCTCGGGCAGACCAAAGAGTGTATTTCACCGAGTTGATGACCTTCCAGCAGTCTGTAAATCACAGAATCCTCTGTGACGGAGCTGTTCGGAATAAATCGTGACCGGGACTCTTGCAGACCTCTCCAGACTCTCTTTGCGAATCCACACTCTGCAAAGACGCGGGCAACCGTCTCCTCTCCGTAGCAGCCGTCCCGTGGGTAGCGTAATGAGGTTCCGACGGTGCAGGAAGGATCTGACTGGGAGGGCTCCCCTCACCTCCAGCCAAGCCAGGTCATGGTGCTTGTTGGTGAGTTCTGTCAATGAGGCATTTTGCCAGACAAGCTGGGCAGTCAGCTCTGGGAACCACGCCACAGGATCCATGGAGTAATTTCCCTGCGGTGCCTGCAGGACGTTCCGTGCTGACCACTGCCCGATGGACTTGTGGTCAAAGTGTTGGTCCGGAAGAACCTTTCCACGGACGACAGATGGTGCGGCAATGTCCAGCTGACTGGTACATTGCGTGGCATCTGCGCCAGGCCCATCCTTCGCAACACCAGGGACAGGTAGAACCTCAGCAGGTAATGACACTTGGTGCCTACGTGCCTTGGCTCTACGCTCCGCCTGATACAGCCAAACACGAAGGTGGCCATCAAGGTGAGGGCGACGTTGGGCCCGTCGCACCTGGTCCATCCTCGACCCCCAGATGAACTGGAAGACGGCCCGGGGAGATCCCTGTGGCGTAGGAGGGAGGGACAGGCCACACTTGCGCCAAGTACAGCAGCCCCGAGAGCACCTCACCTGATGACCACATTTTTCCCTGTTATGGAGAGGGAGTGTTGCTTCCACAGCTCCAGTTTCTTCCCCACCTTGGCTATCCGCTCCAACCAATTCTTGTCACACGCCTCAGCCCCTCCGAACCAGATCCCCAGCACCTTCAAGAAGTCAGGCTTGATGGTGAAGGGGACGGAAGATCGATCAGGCCAGTTGGCAGAACATGGCATCGCTGTTCCTGTGGTTCACCCTGGCTCCCGCGGCCGACTCAAACTGGTCGCAGATGCTGATCAATCTGCGGACCGACCCTGGATCCGAGCAGAAGACGGCGCCATCGTCCATATACAGGGAGGTTTTGACCTGGGTGCCCCCACTGCCTGGCAATGTCACTCCTCTTATGCTCTCATTCTTTCCGATGGACTCAGCAAAAGGTTCCATACAACAGACGTACAAGACAGGGGAGAGAGGGCAACCCTACCTGACTCCAGACCTGACGGGGAAGCTGCCTGATTCCCACCCATTGATTTGGACTGCACTACAGATATCGGTGTAGAGCAGTTGGATCCAATTCCTGATTCCCTCCCCAAAGCCCATTTTGGAGAGCACGTCCCTCATGTGCGTGTGTGATATCCTGTCGAAGGCCTTCTCCTGGTCCAAGCTGACTAGGCAGGCATCCACCCGTCTGTCCTGCACGTAGGCAATGGTATCTCTCAGCAGCGCCAGGCTGTCTGATATTTTCCTGCCAGGTACAGCACAGGTTTGGTCGGGGTGGATCACCCATCCTAGAGCCGACTTGAACCGATGGTGATGGCCTTAGACAGGATCTTGTAATCAACATTCAACAATGTGATGGGTCTCCAATTCTTTATATCATTCATCTCCCCCTTCTGCTTGTTGATTAGGGTGATGCTGCCCTTCCTCATGGAGTCTGACATGCTGCCGGCTAGAAGCACGTCGTTGTACACTTCCAGCAGGTCCTGGCCCACCCAGTCCCACACAGCCGATTACAATTCGGCCGGTAAGCCATCGCTTCCGGGAGTTTTACTCGCGTCAAAGGAACGGATGGAGCCAGTCAGCTACTCTAGGGTCAGTGGTTGGTCCAGATTCACCCGCTTGCTGTCCTCCAAGACCTCCATGATAGAGGACATGAAGTTCTGGGAGGCGGTGCTGTCTGTGGCCTTTCTTTCGTACAAATCCGTATAAAAGGATTTTCATATCCTCAGCATATCCGTCTGCAAGGATGTTACCGAGCCGTCGTCCTCCCTAAGGCTGTTCATCAAAGAGCTCCCCCTGTGAACCTTATGGAAGAAGAAGTGTGAGCACGTCTCATCCTGCTCCACGTGGCGGACCCTGGATCGGAAGATGATCTTGGTGGATTCAGAGATAAAGAGCCGAGCTTGCCGGGCCTTCAACTCTCTTAAGTGCCTCCCTCACATCCACCCCTCTCGACTGCAGAAGGAGCAGTTGCTGCGAATCTGTCTGGAGTTGACACAATTCCCTCTGTCTTGCTCTCTGAACCCCTTTAAATATGAAGAACCTTTTGATGTTCTCCTAGGTTGCTTCTCACCAGTGTGTTGGGGAGTCAAAGAGGGGCTTCACCGTTCTCCAACATGTGTAGTCCCTCTTTAGCTCCTCAATGTTCTCTGGGGTCAACAGCTTCACATTTAACTTCCAAGTGCCTCTGCCTCTATAGGTCCTCCTGTAGGTGACAGGAAGCCCGAAGGAGGCAATGGTCAGAGAAGAACACCGGCGTGAGGTCGGTGTGTCTGACTGTGACGGCCTTCGACATGAAGAGGAAGTCTATCCGGGACCGGACTGAACCGTCTGATCTCGACCAGGTGAACCACGACTGGGACCCGCCTGCAGGGTTGCTGAAGATATCGCGCAGCTTTGCGTCTTTTACCGTCTCCATCAGGAACTTGGAGGTGCTGTCCAGTCTGTTGTCGGCACTGCCGGATCGTCCAGCCGCATCGATGATGCAGTTGAAGTCACTGGCCAGAACGAGCTGCCGGGACGTGGCCAGTAGCACTGGGAGCTGCTGGAGAACGGCCAGCCGCTCGCTCTGCACGGGTGAGGCATACACATTAATCAGCCGGAGCGGAGAGCCACGGTACATAACATCCACCACGAGGAGACGTCCCCCAACCACCTCCCTGACCTCAGTGATGGTGAAGTTCCCTCCCCGCAGCAAGATCCCCAGGCCGGAAGCACGACAATCATTGCCCCCCGACCACACCGACAGTCCGTGGGGCCACCAGCTCGACCACCTCCGATAGCAGCGGAGGTGTGGCAGCCCGCACTCCTGCAGAAAAGTCACGTCCGCCTTGACCTTGGCCAGGTGCTGCAATGCGTTCACACATCGTGCAGTTCTTCACACTGCACACATTTAATGATGCCAGTTTTAGCTCCATTGTCCTTTAGAGTCACTGACCGACATCTTGTCCCCTCATGCCCACCGCTTTGGTGAATTGCAGCACCGTTTCGGGGCTCAGGTACTGGGTGCCGGTATCCTCAAGGAGGGGGGTTTCCTCTGGCGTAAACGAAGTTGTTGTCGGGGGGGGCTCTCCTTGTTCCACTCCCTTCTGGGCGTACCACCCCCTCCGTCTCCTGTAGCTGGGGTACGGTGGCTGCTGCATTGCTCCCGGTCTCCTGAAGCTGGGACCCATTGGCCGCTGTACTGCTCCCGGTCTCCCGGAGCTGGGGGACAATAGGCGTGGCCTTTCCCTTTTCGGTCTCCTCACTTGTTTTCTTCCTCTGCCTCCGTCGTCGGGTCTTCGATGTTGCCTCATCCTCCGACGAGGAGAGGTTGCTGGCGTTGGTCTGGGAAAGAACTCTTCATCGACTTTCCCGTCCCTTCTGGCCTTGGCTCTTTGGGCAGAAACCTCCGGTGTTTCTTCCTGTTCACCACCTGCGTAGGTGCAGGCTCTTTTAGGGCAGGCCCTGTAAAGATGGCCTGCCTCCCCGCACAGGTTGCAGTTCTTGCTGACTTGGCAGTCCTTTGTCTCTTGGTCCTCCAGCTTGCAGTTCTTGCAGAGAACTGCACTGCATTGGGCTGTCACATGCCCAGGCTTGTTGCATTTCCTGCACACCTTGGGATGCCCAGCATAGCTCATGTACCCTCGGTTCCCTCCGATAGCGAACACGGAGGGAGGGTGGATGATGGCTCCCTTCTCGTCCACCCTCAGCTTCACCTTGACTTACAGCTTGCTCGTCCAGATCCCGAACAGGTCCTTCACATCCACATAGCTCACTGCTACCTTGACATAACGAGCCAGTAAGGTGAGGGCATCCAATACTGGCACATAAGGATCCACGATCCTCGATCCTTGTCCTGGGCGGACCACCAGAACTGTTCTGATGAGAACAGACAGTCTCTCTTACTCAAGTAGCAACCGATACTGCACTTGATCTTAGCCAAAAGGCCGGAAAGCGATTCTCTGAATACAACACTTTCGAGTTCTCTGGTCTGATGTTGGCTCCCTTTTCACTTTGGGGAAAAGCAAGAGACTTTGGGGAAGGTTGGGGAACATCAGGATGAGGTGGCACTGATTGGTTGCGATGATTTATTGTGTATATTTAGGTTGTAAAAAGCATCAGTTATTTGTGACTCTTAAGTGGGTTTCATAGCTTCTGGAAGCTGCTGGCCTTTCATGTAGAAGGGAGAGTGAAAAGGTCATAAGTAAAAGGACCAGAATTAGGCTATTTGGCCCATCGTCTACTCTGCCATTCAATCAAGGCTGATCTATCTCTCCCTCCTAACACCATTCTCCTGCCTTCTCCCCATAACCGCTGACACCCGTACTAATCAAGAACCCGTACTAACCCAGAAAAGACTGGAGCTCCAAGTTTTGCACACTAGGTAATGAACATTGCAATATGGAGATATTCTAAACTTGGATTATATGTTACTGCCTCCTTATGCTCACTTGAAGGCTTCAAAGGAGCAATGTTTCATTTGAGATTTAATTTATTGCATTTGCATAATGGAATATCAACTGGCATCAAGAAATTGCCTATTTTCACAAGAGTTAATGATTTAATCATTATGATTAGAGGGTATTGATGCCCACAAGAGGGGTTGGCACAATGCTGAGATGGTAGGAATATTTAAAGATTATTATTAACAAAAAAGTGAATGTTTTACTTCTTGCAAGTCTATGCAGCCACTGATCTTGCCTCCTTGAAGATTTCTTCATTCAATCACTCCTTCCTAACTTCAGCTAAATATTGATAATTGATTTTGAAATTTGTTAAACACTTTAGATTTTTTTTACATTTAAAGGTAAATACGAATTAACAGTGTATCCTCCAGATAGTTTGTGTTTTGAAACAGTACTCCTTTTACGTCGAGTACATGCCTTGCATGCAGTTGCAAGACAAATACGGTTGTCTTAGTAAGGTAGACGAAAATGCTGGAGAAACTCAGCGGGTGAGGCAGCATCTATGGAGCGAAGGAAATAGGCAACGTTTCGGGTCGAAACCCTTCTTCAGACTTTGTCTTAGTAGGGGATTTGAACTTTCCCAATATAGACTGGGCTGTCGTAGTGCCAAGGGCTTGGATAGGGTAAAATTTGCCAATTGTGTCTAGGAAATATGTAGAGGGCCCTACAAGGGAGAGGGAAAAGCTTGCAATACTCTTAGGAAATTGGGAATGGCAAGTCATAGAGTGATACAGTGTGGAAACAAGCCCTTCAGCCCAACTTGCCCACACCGGCCAACATGTCCCAGCTACACTTGTCCCACCTGCCTGCGCTTGGTCCATATCTCTCCAAACTTGTCCTATCCATGTAGCCTCAACTGCCTCCTCTGGCAGCTGGCCCTTGATTATCCTACACTGGGCAAGAGATTCTGTGCATCTCTCCGATCTATTTGTCTCATGATTTTATACACCTCTATAAGATCACCCCTCATCCTCCTGCGCTCCAAGGAATAGAGACCCAGTTTACTCAACCTCTCCCGATAGCTCAGATCCTCTAGCCCTGCAAACATCCTCGTAAAGTGAGGAAAAGCAAGTGACTGAAATGTCCGTGGGTGAGCCTTCTGGGACAAGCGATCACTGTTCTATTAGTTTTTAAATAGTTATGGATAAAGACAGGGTAGGTCCACAAGTTAAAATTCCGAATTGGGGCAAGGCTATATTTGATGGTGTTAGACAAGAACTTGCTCTTGGAGTAGGTTGTTTGCCTGGCAAAGGAACACCCGGAAAGTAAGATTTTAAAACAAAAGTGGGTTGACGAGTCAGGGCATGCATGAGGTGAAGGGCGGGAGAAAGGAAGCTTGGATGACCAGAGAAATTGAGGCTCTGGTCAGAAGAAAGGAGGCATGGGACAGGCTGCAGAGATCAAATATATTCTTGGAGGAGTTTTGGGAACTGAGGAGTATACTTAAAATCAGAGGGCAAGAGGGGAGCAGGAGATGGTTCTGGCAAATAATATTAAGGAAAATCCAAAGAGATTTTATGTACGTTAAGGGCAAGAAGATAATAAGAGAAGGGAATAAAGCCCCTCAGAAACCAAGACGGTCATCTCTGTGTGGAGTCGCAGGAGATGGGCACGGTCCTCTAGGTATTTCAGACATGAAGACTGGGCAACTTGGCACAGTTAATGGAGATGTCTTGAGGACAGTCCATATTGTGGTTGTGGAGATGCTAGATATAATAGGGCGTATGAAGGTAGATAAATCTCCCGGGGCTGACATATCCAAGGTTAATCTTTGGAAGCTAGAGAAAGAATTGCAGGGACCCTGGGTGAGATATGTGAATCATCATTAGACGCAGTTGAGGCGCTGGAAGAATGGAAGGTGGCTAATGTTTTGCCTCTATTTAAGAAGAGCTGCAAGGAAAAGATGGGAAGGCTTTTTGACCACTCGATCTACCTGTGATGCCACTTTCAACGTACTATACACCTGTACTCTTAGATCTGTCTGGTTTACAACATTCCTCAGAGCCCTACCATTCACTGTCGGTCCTGCCCATGTTAGTGGTCCCAAAACCATATGGAGACTTTGTAAAGGGTGCAGAGGAGGTTTAGCAGAATGACGATGCCTAGATTAAGGCATATTAGCTACAGGGGGAGGTTGGACAGGCTTGTATTGTTTTCTCTGGAACGCTGGATAACTGATTGAAGTATATAAAATTATTATGAGAGGCATAGATAGGAAAGACTGTCAGAAACTTTTTCCCAGGATAGAATAATCAAATACTAGAGGGCATAGATGTAAAGTTATAGCTTTAAAGAGAGGCAAAGTTTAAAGGTTTTTATTAATACAGGGTGACAAGTGCTTGGCATATGCTTCAGGGGGTCAGGCACGTGCCTGCTGGGGGTGATGGGTGAGGCAGATACGATAATGGCATTTAAGTGATTTTGTGGATCAGCATATGGATATGCAGGGAATTGAGGGATAGGAATTATGTGCAGGCAGATTAATCGGTCTTTGCATCATGTGCGGCCCAGATATTGTGGGCCAATAGGCCAATTTTTGTGCTGTATTCTCTGTTCTATAGTAGAATCCTCTGTTATTAAGAATGGATTCTTTAGAAAACATATTTCCAGATATTTAACACTTGCCTATTTATGCAATAGATTTTAGGGAACATGTTTCAAGGGGTGTAGATATGCTTTTCTATCCCTGAATATAGTGGGAATGTCCAACATATTTATTTTAAAAGCCATGATCGTAGAAGTGCTCTGCTCTGCATCTTAAAGTTTGACATGACTGTAATTTTAGAAGATGGAAAGGTGCTGCAGTTTTTGCCATCTGAGCAAATGTAATTTTCTTTTACAGGCAGATATGATGTCAATGGAGGACTTGGTGAAAATGCTTATGGTCGGAAGTCGTTGGGGCAAGAGCTGAGAGTTAACAATGTGACCACTGATGTAAGCAGCATTCAGCATGGGAGTCGTGCTTTAGCCACAAAGGAGATGAGGAAATCACAGGGTAAACATTTTTTTTAAACTTGATAACTGGATCAAAATTACTTTTGACTGGAAAGGTATTGTGCAAAGCATGTTCAGTGTTGCAGATAGACTATGGTAGCATTTAACAAAAAAATTAAGAAGGTGGAATGTTTGCAAAAATCTTTGCAAGTAGAAACCACTTTTATGAAGGGTGAAACCCAGATTCTCCACAATGATTAAAATTTGAAAGAATTACAGATGCTGGAAGTCAGAAGTACAGAAAATACTGGAAATACTCAGCAGTTAATATTTCAAGACCTTTATCAGAACTGGGAAGTAGAGTAGTTTTCAATGGCAGAGATGGTGAGGAGGGACAGGCAAGCAAGGGGAATATTTATGTTAAGAGTATGACCAAATGAATTGCTGTTGCACAAATGAGATTATGCCACATTGATATCTGGATTAACTATCGAAGTGTAAAGTGTAAAGGTTTCATAGATCGTAACACCTATTCCTTTGTATATGGAAGATTTTGGGTGTTTCAAGGTAGAAGAGTTATAGGTGAACACGCTCTTCAGATGGAAGAGTCCAAGACTTACACTTACTTACATAAAGGAAAAGAGAAATCAGGTCACCAACTTCACTAAAAATGAATCACATTTGATGTTTTAATTGATTGTGTCGGTGGGGTATGGGGAGCACTGTGAATAAAGCATAGAATATTACCACTAAATGGAAGAATGGGTTAAATTGGCTAATTAGCTTTATCCACTTTTGATTTTATTCAACTTATTTTTTTAAGCCTTGTACTTGTTACGTTACAGAACGATCTTTATCTTATTCTGATGAGTCTCGACTGTCCAATCTTTTGCGGAGGATTTCCCGTGAAGATGACAGAGAGCGTCGGCTGGCTACAATAAAGCAATTGAGAGAGTTTATTCAGCAGCCAGAAAACAAAGTGGTGAGTTGAAATGGAAGAGATATTTCTATTTTGCAGCATTTTAGAGACGTCAAAATGCTTATAATGGAAGGCTAATACAGTATTGCTAACGTTTCTTGAATTGCTGCTATTCATGTGCAGTAGTTTCTAAGTTTCCAAGTCGCTTGGATGTATGGCTTCTGGTTGTTTTGAAAATATGGGTCGTTGAAAAATCCATCCAATTTTGTGTAATTGCATTTTTGTTATTGCAGGTTCTAATTAAGCAATTAGATAATGCCTTGAATGCTATACAGGATGTGCTGAATGAAAGGTATGTAAAGGACAAAACTTTGCTCAAAAATGTTATGTTTATATGCCTGTATTACAATTGTTAGCAACAAAACCGGTTCATGGATTATACTTGTTTTAGTCACTGTAGTCCAGTGAGCCCCTTCAGTTCACTAGGACTATGTTGACTCTTTTTGCCTATCTACACTTATGCCTTTTCCCTGTATAATCACAATATAATTCCATGCCTTCCTACTGAAGTCTAAGAGCCTAAAAGCGTGCTACCAGACCCAAGAACAGTTTATTTCTGGCTATTATTAGACTCTTGAACTGACCTCTAATGATGAACTGATCTTCCAATCTACCTTATTTTGGCCCTTGTACTATTTTTAACTGTACTTTTTCTGTAGCTGTAACACTATATTCTGCAGATAGACACAACAAGCTGGAGTAACTCAGCAGAACAGGCAGCATCTCTGGAGAGAAGGAATGGATGACGATTCTGGTCGAGATTCTTCTTCAGATTAGTTAGGAATAAGGGGAACGAGAAATATATAGAGGATGATGTAGAACAGTGCTTCTTAAACTGGTGAATGGTTCACCCAAGGGCAAATTAAATTTTTTGGGGGGAATGAAACTAGAGGGGTGAATGAAGGGTGAATGACTTAATTTATGCAGATATTTATATATTTTTTCTATACTTAAAGGCATTGCCATTAAAGTGGTTAGTAAGCTCTTATTGGTTTTAATGGCAGTGGAGCTGGAAATTTGATATGTTTTTTTCTCTCTACTTATGGTTTTCTAATTCCAAAGTAGCAGGATATTTCCCAAATTTACTGTAATATAACCTTTTAAGGAAGACCAGACGAGCTAGTGGGCAACATTTATAAATGGCAACACTGGAGCATTGCCGTAGACAACTGTTGAACTGTAACTTTACTTTGTGTAGCAGTTTAGTTACCAAAATTGATATTTGGTGGTTTTATGAGCTTTCGTCGGGGAGAGTTATAGAAAGTTATGTTAGTTGGATACTAATATATTAAATCACATACTCCATGGTTTTTAGAGTTTTCCAAGATAAAAACTGCAGTAATCAAAGCCTGAAAGGGTAGGATGGGACTGAAGCCCAGTGTTTAGACATTGGAATGGTTTTTTGTCATTCTAATCAAATGATTTTCCAACTCCAGTGATAATGAGAGACTCACTCCTAGTTTTCTGTTAGCTGTTTGTGGGGTGTAAACGAGAAGCTAGTGCGACGTGGGTGGGGGAGGGATAGAGAGAGACGGAATGCCAGGGTTACATGAAGTTAGAGAAATTAAAATTCATACAACTGGGCTGTAAGCTGCCAAAGCGAAATATGAGATGTTGTTTCTCCAATTTGCATTTAACCTCACTCTGATAATGGAGGAGACCTAGGACAGAAAGGTCAGTGTTTGAATGGGAAGGAGAATTAAAGTGTTTAGCAACGGGTGGTCAGGTAGGTTCAAGCGGACTGAGCGAAGGTGTTCAGCGAAACGATTGCCCAGTCTACGTTTGGACTCGCTGCTGTATGAGAGTCCACATCTTGAACAATAGATACAGTGGATGAGGTTGAAGGAGGTGCATGCGGCAATAATATACCAATATTAATGCCTCTTAATGTCACTCCGTTGCCTTCGTTCTTGGGAAAAGTAGCTTGGATTATCAAATTTCTCCCTATTAATACATTTCTCCAATTCAGGCACCACCTGGCCAATCTCCTCTGTATTCTCTTCAGCCCAATCACATCCAGCCTATCATGTCGTGACCAGAATTGCGCACAATGCCATACCAGTGCTTTAGATAACGTCCCAACCTTTATGGTTTATGCCCTGACCTATGAAGGCAAGCATGCCATATGCCACTTTCAACTTGTATTAAATGTTACCCTAGAATTCATTTTAAAGTTTATTAATTTTTATTGGGTGGATGTTTGGGTCTCCACAGATTGCTGTTTGGTGCAGGTTATGTGTGGTGATGTGAGTAGACTGAAATGAAAGTCATGCAAATATTATTTTTTAACTAAGGCAAAACACTGCACTCCCAATATTTTCACTGATCAATTTAGTTCCTATTTTTCTTTTCTAATCCTATATTGCTTCCCAACATAGCATCTGAAATTGGGAGAGCAAACAATCAGTGATGACTAGGTGTGTAGGAAAGAACTGCAGATGCTGGTTTAAATCGAAGGTGGACACAAAATGCTGGAGTAACCCAGCGGGTCAGGCAGCATCTCTGAAGAGAAGGAATGTGTGACGTTTCGAGTTGAGACCCTTCTTCAGACTTGATCAGACATCAGTCTGAAGAAGGGTCTTGACCTCTCCAGTGATGCTGCCTGACCCACTGGGTTACTCTAGCATTTTGTGTCTACAATCAGTGATGACTGTTTGTTGGTTCTCTAACAAAAGTATTCAAGTGTTTTTTGAGGTATAATGGATGGGACCTCACTTGGAAAATTCTTTGATATATTACTTTATTAGACCAGGGTACTGTTCTACAAAAAGGATTAAAGAGTGATGGAATGTATCATCCTTGGACAAAGGCCATTGTGTAAGGTCCAATTAGGTATTTATAATGTTCAGAAACAATTAAAAAAATATGGCTGCATCAAAATTCTCAAAGGTTTCATGTTTATTTCCCGTTTTGGAAAGTGCAAAAGGATTCATGAGCAAAGTTGCTTTTGTGCATCTCTTACCATAAAGATCTGGTTAATTCCCCATCTTGGACAAATTATAGAATATTTCTGGTGTCTAATTTGCCTTGTATATGTTTTTAAAACAATCTTCTGTGGTTAGCTCTAATTCTCCAATGTCTTTGATTTATTCATTTCTATGCAGTTATTAATATTATTGAATTTGTCTCTAACAGTAGTAAGCTACTCCATGAACTACGACAAGAAGGAGCTAGTTGTCTTGGCTTGCTGTGTGTATCTTTAAGTTATGAAGCTGAGAAGATCTTTAAGTGGATTTTTAGCAAGTTTAGCTCTTCCACCAAAGATGAGGTAAAACTTCTATACTTGTGTGCTACCTACAAAGCACTGGAAACCGCAGGAGAAAAGAAGGCATTTTCATCTGTAATGCAGGTTAGTCTTTAATTTTTTAATTTCATTCATAAGGAATGCTAAATGTCTTGGTTCACATTCATTTTAATTATTTGTAGAAACTAACTTGTGATCATATACTATCTTTGTTTATGATATGATTTGGGGAAAATTAGGGAAACATTTGTTTAAATATATACAGCACTTGTTACAATTTAATTTTTCAAAATATTGTGTGTAATCTTCATTGAGAACGTAATGTACTTTAGAATTTCCAAAAAGCATGGAAAATGCAAACATATCTTTAGCTTCAAATGTACTCTTGCAATAAAATAGCATTTATTTTGTTGGTACTAAATCTTATTTTTCCTAGCTGGTGATGATCAGCCTACAGACCGTATTGGAAAACGTAGACACTCCGGAGCTACTGTGTCAGTGTGTGAAATGTATTTTGTTGGTGGCTCGTTGTTATCCACATATATTTAGTACAAACTTTAGGGTAAGAATAATGAAATAAATGGGATTTATATATTCTGGGATTTTTAGCTGCAAATTAATAATGATGCTTTTGAATTTCAAAGGACACTGTAGATATACTTGTTGGCTGGCATATAGATCACACCCAGAAGCAATCCCTTACGCAGCAGGTGTCAGGTACGTTAATTTTATTCATTAAAATAGTATGTTCTCAGATTATGACCGAATACTTTCAGAAAATAGCTAGCTAATTGACAGCTTATCAAGGTGACATTGACAAGATAAAAATTGTAATTCAGAACAAGCTAATCAATTAAATGTCATTTCACTTTATGTATTTATACTAACAGCATTAAGATAACTTAAAAGGGGCCTTTGGTTCATTCCATAGGTTGGCTGCAGTGCTTGGAGCAATTCTGGGTTGCTGATCTTGGATTTTCTACGACCCTTCTGGGACAGTTTTTGGAAGACATGGAGGCTTATGCTGAGGTATAACAGACTTATAGAAATGTTAAAGGTGTGAAAATTAGGTTT
The DNA here is from genome assembly GCF_010909765.2 of Amblyraja radiata. Classification (NCBI taxonomy): domain Eukaryota; kingdom Metazoa; phylum Chordata; class Chondrichthyes; order Rajiformes; family Rajidae; genus Amblyraja; species Amblyraja radiata. The sequence goes on from NC_045977.1 coordinate 43,607,897, forward strand.
ATATTCAAGTAAAAAATGGGATGTGTTGCAGGGCACTATATATGCTTTTCTCATTGCTTCTGCTCTATCTACATATCTGGTTCAAACATTTTGGTTGAAATAACCAATGATCTATATCCTAATATCTTAATAACAATAATTATTAATTTTCTATTGACCTTTGAAACTGCAGATTATTATCATAGTTAAGGACGTGGAAAAGAGTCTTTCCATAATTTCAGATATTTGAATGCTTGTATATAATTACTTGTCCATATAATTCAGTGTCTGGTAATTTGTACAAAAGTTACCTGGGAAATGGTAATAACACCACTGTTATTATTACACTCTTAGTGTGGCTTTACAGAAAAAACTGCTAAAATCTGGAAGGCATTATTATGACAACTCAGACCTTAACTAACCAGATTAAATAAGCTGCATTATGGTAATTGGTGTTGCGGGCTGCAGGGATGCCATTTTGGTATTCTGGAGTTTATATGTTCTAGAAACAGAATGAGGCCATTTGTCCAATCAAGTCTCTGCCATTCAATCATGGCTGATCTTTCCCTCAATCCCATTCTCCTGCCTTCGCCCCATAACCCCCGACACCCATACTAATCAAGAATCTGTCAATCTCCACCGTAAAGATATACTCTGACGGCCTGCACAGCTGTCTGGCATGAATCCCACTATTGTCTTGGACAGTTCAAAGAAACAAATTTGGTTTAAATGGTAGTTTAGAGATCCTACAAATGTAATTTAATGCAGGAATGTGTGAAAATGTCCACTCTTGGGGGAAAAAAAGAAGCTATTTAAATGTGAAGAGGTTACAAAGCTCTTGCAGGGGGATCTGGGTATTCTAATGTATGATTTGCAAAAGGCTATTATGGATATACAGCATGGAATTACAAACCCAAATGACCATTTATTGTTCATGGAATTGAATGCAAAAGTAGAGTGGTTATGCCTCACATATATCTCTTCTGGAGCATTATACATAATTGTAGTTGCCACCGTTTCAGACAAGTCTTTCTGGACCAATATCTGGAATTGAAAGATTGACAAAAGACTGTGCAAGCTAGTCTTGTATCCACTGGAGTTCAGAAGAGTAGATTAAACTGAAATGTACATGACCCAGAGGGGTATTGACTGGGAGGATGTGAGAAACATGTTTCCTTGTTTAGAAGAATCTTAAACCCAGAGACTAGTTTTAAAAATAAGAGATCATCCATATCAATAGGGCAGCACAGCGCTACAGCCGTACAATTGCTGCCTTATAATGCCAGAGACCCAGGTTCGATCCTGATTCCGGGCGTTATCTATACAGAGTTAGTGCATTCTCACTGTGACCGTGAGGGTTTTCTCCCGAGTGCTCTGGTTTCTTCTCGCATTCCAAAGACGTATACTTTTGTAGATTAATTGACGTCAGTAACTTGTCCCTATACTGAAATAGTGAATGGTGATCATTGGTGGGCCAAAGGGCTGTCTTCCACATTGTATCTCTTGAAAACTAAAAATTAAAAGTTAAATATGAGCTGAAATCTTTTCTGAAAATCAATTTTTTGCAGCTCTTTATCAAAGACCGGTAGAACCAGTCTTTGTAGGAATGTTACAACATTTTGAGATTTTAAAAATCAAGCCTGTAATTTATCCCATCAGATAAAGCATAAAAATAACTTTAATTTGATGCCTAATTCACTTTCATATCTTCAGTATTAAAGTTATGGTCATTTTCATACTCGGAAATTAGCATCTTGTTCCCTATTGCTTTTCCATTGACTTAACACAAAAGCTGTGATCGAGGACAGTCAAAAGCCCTTAACTTTCTTAAACATTAAGAGAACTGAATGAAATTTTCAGTTATAGATCGAAGCATTCTGAAACAAATATGAAACATCTTACTTGGATGACGAAATTAAAGCATATAATTAGTTAGTTACCTAATTGTAGCTGATTACAAAATTGACCGTTGTGACGGAAATAGTAATAAACACCGAGACTCCCTTGAAAATTCAAAAATGTGATATTCTCAAGATCAGAACTTTAATATTAGAAACATAGATACATAGAAATTAGGTGCAGGAGTAGGCCATTCGGCCCTTCGAGCCTGCCGATGATCAATATGATCATGGCTGATCATCCAACTCAGTATCCCGTACCTGCCTTCTCTCCATACCCTCTGATCCCCTTAGCCACAAGGGCCACATCTAACTCCCTCTTAAATATAGCCAATGAACTGGCCTCGACTACCCTCTGTGGCAGGGAGTTCCAGAGATTCACCACTCTCTGTGTGAAAAAAGTTCTTCTCATCTCGGTTTTAAAGGATTTCCCCCTTATCCTTAAGCTGTGACCCCTTGTCCTGGACTTCCCCAACATCGGGAGCAATCTTCCTGCATCTAGCCTGTCCAACCCCTTAAGAATTTTGTAAGTTTCTATAAGATCCCCTCTCAATCTCCTAAATTCTAGAGAGTATAAACCAAGTCTATCCAGTCTTTCTTCATAAGACAGTCCTGACATCCCAGGAATCAGTCTGGTGAACCTTCTCTGCACTCCCTCTATGGCAATAATGTCCTTCCTCAGATTTGGAGACCAAAACTGTACGCAATACTCCAGGTGTGGTCTCACCAAGACCCTGTACAACTGCAGTAGAACCTCCCTGCTCCTATACTCAAATCCTTTTGCTATGAAAGCTAACATACCATTCGCTTTCTTCACTGCCTGCTGCACCTGCATGCCCACTTTCAATGACTGGTGTACCATGTCCCCCAGGTCTCGCTGCATCTCCCCTTTTCCTAGTCGGCCACCATTTAGATAATAGTCTGCTTTCCTGTTTTTGCCACCAAAATGGATAACCTCACATTTATCCACATTATACTGCATCTGCCAAACATTTGCCCACTCACCCAGCCTATCCAAGTCACCTTGCAGTCTCCTAGCATCCTCCTCACAGCTAACA